>NC_057800.1:432053961-432353961 GCF_018294505.1 Triticum aestivum
ATCCCTCCACCGTCTACTATTCATCCTGCCCTCCACACCACGGGGTCCTGTTCATCCACCCCTCCACGGGCACCCCTCCACCGTCTACTGTTCATCCAGCCCTCCACCACACCACGGGGTCCTGTTCATCCAGAGGCAACGCCACCGCTCACCGTTCATCCACCCCCCCGCAACGCTCACTGTTCATCCCATCGATCGGCTTCAGTTAGCAGCAGTAGCCAAGGAATCGCTCGATCGGGTTCAGTTAACAGCCATCGATCGATCGCTCGGGTTAAGTGACGCATAGCCTGCAGTGCAATCGCTCGGGTTCAGTTAGAGCCCAACGCCTCGCTCGGGTTCAGTTAGAGCCAACGCCTCGCACACACGCGCGTACGTGTACGAGAGAAACGCGCATCGCTCGGCCTCCGACCTCCCACCGTAACCGGAAACTTCCCGAAATTTTCCTCCCCCTCGCTTCTACCACGGTTTTTCCATCATGGACGGCCCAAAGAATGTCATGCAGCTGCGTCTCCAGCCCGCCCAGGATGAAAAGCCCATTTTCTGTCATGATTTTTTGTCATAGAAGTAGGAGCCCACCACATCTATGATGATACCGGGTTTTGTCACAATTATCGTCATAGAAGTGTCATATGTATGACAGAAAAAAAATTCGTTCGGCCCAAAATGTCACGGATGTGTCTTTTTTTCTAGTGGTGATGCCTATATACATGATCATGCCTAGATATTCTCATAATTATGCACTTTTCTATCAATTGCTCTACAGTAATTTGTTTACCCACCGTAATACTTATGCTATCTTGAGAGAAGCCACTAGTGAAACCTATGGCCCCCGGGTCTATCTTCCATCATATAAGTTTCCAATCTATTTTACTTTGCAATCTTTACTTTCAATCTATATCATAAAAATACAAAAAATATTTATCTTATTATCTCTATCAGATCTCACTCTCGTAAGTGATCGTGAAGGGATTGACAACCCCTTTATCGCGTTGGTTGCGAGGTTCTTATTTGTTTGTGTAGGCTTGAGGTGACTTGCGTGTAGTCTCCTACTGGATGGATACCTTGGTTCTCAAAAACTAAGGGAAATACTTATGCTACTTTGCTGCATCACCCTTTCCTCTTCAAGGGAAAACGAACGCAGTGCTCAAGAGGTAGCACCCCCCGGGAAGGTAATGGGACAGCATGGGCCTTAGTGGAGGAGAGAGGCCCGGCCATAGGAGGTGGCGACCCCCTGCCAATCCGAATTGGACAAGGGGTGGGGGCGGCGCCCCCCTTTACCTGTCCTACTCCTCTCTTTCCCCCTTTTGCTACTCCGGAAAAGGAGAAAAGGAGAGGGAAATCCTACTAGGACTAGGGAGTCCTAGTAGGACTCCCCACGCTTGGCGCGCCCCTAGGGGCCGGCCTCCTCCTCCCCCCTTTATATACGGAGGCGTGGGGCACCCCAAAGGCACAACAGACATCTCTTAGCCGTGTGCGGTGCCCCCCTTCATAGTTTACCACCTCGGTCATATTGTCGTAGTGCTTAGGTGAAGCCCTGCACTGGTAACTTCATCATCACCGTCGCCACACCGTCGTGCCGACGAAACTCTCCCTCGTCCTCAACTGGATCAAGAGCTCGAGGGACGTCATCGTGCTGAACGTGTGCTGAACACGGAGGTGTCGTACGTTCGGTGCTAGGATCGATTGGATCGTGAAGACGTTCGACTACATCAACCGCGTTACTAAACGCTTCCGCTTTCGGTCTACAAGGGTACGTGGACACACTCTCCCCTCTCGTTGCTATGCATCTCCTAGTTAGATCTTGCGTGATCGTAGGAATTTTTTTGAATTCTATGTTCCCCAACAGGGGCCCCCCTCCGGTGGTTCTTTGATCCAGTATTTTTCTTTTCTTCAAAAAAAATTGTCAAAAAGTTTCGTCCAATTCCAGGAACTTTTATTTTTGCACAAAAAACAACACCACGGTAGTTCTACTGAAAACATCGTCAGTCCTTGTTAGTTCCATTCAAATCATACCAAAACTATTTAAATTTGTTGTAAACATGGCATGAATACTTTATAAATTATAGATACATTGGAGACGTATCACCCACCTGCATGGGGGACCCACATGACGTGGGTTGTGAGGCAAGGCCCCACACCCCTGGTCTAGGTGCACCAGTATCCTCCCCTAGAAGGAATATGATCATATCCCGAAGCGGTGACATCAAGATCCCTAAAAAGCGGGATAGCAATCGGTGGGGAAGGAAAGGAGGGATTTCCTTCCTCCCGCTTGGCCAACGACCCTACGGGCTTATAGGGCAAGCCACCAGCCCCCCTCCATGCCTATATAAAGGTGGAGAGGCATTGGGGGGCAATAATTTCCATGCTTGCTCGTCTCCCTCCCATTACACCTCCTCCACCTCGCGCAGATGCTTGGTGAAGCCTTGCTGTAGTTCCGCTGCTCCCACCACCACCACGCTGTCATGTTGGTTCAGATCTCGTCTACCTCCTCTCCCTTGTTTGCTGGATCAAGAAGTAGAGTACTTGAGCAAGTGGTTGAGGGTTTTGACATAATTGGATGGAGAAAGTGGCTGAAGGTTTTGGAGCAATATCGCTAAGAACTTGAGCAAGTAGACCATTAAGCAACACCTCATCCCCTTTTAATAGTACTGGCTTTCCTATGGACTCAATGTGATCTTGGATCACTTAAATAGAAATGAAGAGTCTTCAGCTTTTGCCAAAAATTGTCCTTATCATTTTGAGGGCTCCACATCTCTAGTCCATGCCATGCCAATCATTCAATATCCTAAAATATTTATCTTGAATGGATATTGGTTCGATTAGCTATATGTTATTATGAATTACCAAAACCACATGGGGATTAGTTGCACTTTCAACTTTTAAAGCTGACTTCGTTGCTGGCACACAGAAATATTGTGTAGTAGCGAAAATGACTTAATTTTTTTTCATACATTTCCTCCACGGTATTCCGTGGGCTGACTACTAAAATTATAACAATGGAGGCTCTTTTCTAATGAGGGTAAAAAATTGGAAGTATCATGTAAAACCAATTGCTTGGTAGTACGTTGTGGATAGAGTGATTCTCAAAATGAGAAGGTGAAGAAAAAGACAGAGTCACAACACAGAGACTTCAAAGAAAAAATATGGCAGTTCTAGACGTATACCATGACTCGGAAATAGGAAAACTAAGAAGGCTCATAAGTGCCGATGAAAAATGTTACACTTGGAAGTGTCCGGAGCTAAAGGAGAAGGATCGAGGTGGATGGGTTCGACGGTACGGGAACAAAAGAAACAACGGTTTCAACCTGTCAAATATTTGGGTTTGTTCTCTGAGCATGAGAGAGTCTAAGCATGCCACAAATAGAACATCACTTGATGATGTTTGTCGTGTGATTCTACCTCATGTATTTTTATTTTTGAGTTCATTGCTTTCTCATGGATCTACGGTGAATGTTGTTGGTAAATTGGCAATCTCTGTTGCATCAAACCATAATCATTCCTGAAAGGCACTAGTCACACTCAAGTCATTTCCTATGGTGTATCTTTAAACCCTAAACCTCATTATTAGAAACCCTAATTACTCCACTTGCCATTACAAAACATAGTTCATTTTATTTGCTCGTATAATTCTCCAAATATTCTGAGGGACTCTTTGATATTATATAGAGTCCACTTCTACAAAAATGAATATGGAGTAAAAGGTTTAGGCAATCTATTGTACTCATCAATAAGCGAAAGAGTTATATCGATAGAAGGTGCAACGACGGTAGGACTGAAAGAAGATAATGCGGGAGGTTAGCATGTCACATGATCCGTATGATGAACATGAGTTAATAGATCATTACTAGGACTAGTGTGCATAATGTTCTTTGAGCTACATTATAGAATCATGTTAGGAACAAGAGACGAAACTTATGTAAAAGCAAGTTTTGTGGAAGGTAACTTGATGATAAAGGAATACAAAATTGTAGAAAAAAAAGAGAATTGATAATTACCTAGGATAATAATTAGTGTATCCCAACAATTTTGGTAATGGCATCTTCATTGAATCGTCTGAAGAATTATATTGATAAATCTGAACATGTGGATCTGGCAACGAAGTTCACTAAAAAACAAAAGGATGTTCCTCAGTTGGCGGGGGAGGCGAGGAATGCATGCCATAAGTTTATAAATCAGATGGTATGAACTCCACAAATTTGTAAGATAAAAATTCTAGGTACAAATATCTGAGTCTGTGGTGAACAAGCAGAAAAAATAATAGAACAAAAGGAGTGAAACCAAATTACCTATCGAAATGTAATTTTAATTCATCAAACCCTACTCCGAAAGATCCCACATGCCTACGACACATGATAAGCAGAGAGGGTTATGCAACGAAAAAACAAAATTATGAGAATGGCAAGCGAATAGAAAGGGTGAATCAGAGAACATACAAGGATGTGCAGGGACAGAAGGAAGAAGAGTTCGTCCCACACTAAGAATGAAGAAACCAGACGAAGAAGATGAACATGAAGCAAGACCTAAACATGTAAGGTCCAGCACATATTCGTATAGGAGGAAATATGACGTTATGTACCAGGTATTTGTACAAGATTGATGTGTATATTATAATGTACTCTCTCCGGTCCTTTTTACTCTGCACATTCGATTTGTCGAAAGTCAAACTTTGCTAAGTTTGACCAAATTTATATTAGAAATTATTAGCATTTATAATATCTAATAAATATAATATGAAAATATATTCCAAGATGAACAAGATATTGGTGTTGTTATGTGAATGTCTATAATTTTTTATATAAACTTGATCAAAGTTGGATGAGATTGACTTCGGACAAACCTAATATGCAGAGTAAAAAGGACCGGAGGGAGTATTCATAATGTAGAGAGTTTACATGTGATTTTTAGGCATTTTCATGTGTAAATGAGTGCACGAATCACGACGCGAACGAAGGGGTGATGAGATATGTGCCCGTACCACTGTGCCCTGCGAATTTCCGGCTCATCAAACCCATCACACGACCTTTCGCGCTCAAGAGTCAACCACCTACACAGCTATCCTAGACAATTTTAGTATCACTAGATCACGTTTCTAGGTAGTCCAAAATGCAAATAAGCATGTCTTTCAACAAATAGTAAACAACTTCTGTGGCCAACTTTTTTGCGAAAATGACAATCTATTATAAAGGCTCACTAGAAATATAAATCGACTCAAACATAATAAAAAATACATCAAGGTCCTTGAACTACTGAAGGACCATTGCCACCACGAGTCGCCAATGTGCCGCTGTCGCCATTTTCATATCGGAGCCTACATGACATTGTCAATGACAGTTAAGAAGTCTTCATGCAGTCGTTGCCGGTGAACCCCTTGAATTGATCGGAAGAACCTGTCATCAAATCTCGCTGTCACGTACACACGATGAGAAAGCCTAACCATGCAGCCCCGAGGAGCTGGTAAGAATCCACGCCGAAGCTATGAAGAAGGTCAAAGTCTGGGAGTCCAAGAAGAAGGATTATCATCCGTTCGAGCCCCATCCCTGCGTGGACCAAATCCTAAACTAATTATTAGCCGAAGGTGAGGCATCGGGATTTTCCTCTTCACCGTCGACCATCCAAAACGGCTGGCAGAGGGAGGAAGGAGGGGACGAATCCAGGCGCTAGAGAGCACACGAGACTGTTCCACGGATCGACAGACACGAGGCACATAATTTTTTATCTAATTTCGCTACAAATCGAATGTCAAATGTTTTACCATGGTAAATCGAATGTTTTTATGGCAATTTATGCTCTCTCGAGGATGACAAATAATTGTCATGTTCAGTTTTTGCTAGGATTTTCCCGTGCTCTCTAAAGGAAATTGTCATCCTCGCGACAACATGAATTGTCATACAACGTTTTGTTTGTCATGCTTTAAAATATGACATCAGATTTTCAACATTATTGGTTTTATTTTAGAGGACCGCATGAGACACGTGGTAAGCAATCCAAATTATTTGAAAAGAAAAAGGTTTTAGTTTAGAGGCACGACGCACACACTAAAGAAAGGAAAATATTGCGGGAATCCCAAAGAGAAAATTAACAGCGGATAAATTTGAGCAGGCAGAACGCGGAGGCGAGGGCAAACGAGAATAGAAAAAGGAAAGAAGGAAGGAAAAATGCCGCAAGGAGGCCACGAGCTCGCCCAGTGCGGGCCCCCGCGCCCGCCGCTCGCTCGGGGGGAGAGGCGCACCACGGACGGTGGCGAGGCGCTGCGCTGCGCCGCTGCCGCCCACCCACGCGCGCGGGGGCCCCACCGAGCCCTGACGCCGCGCGTGACGTCGGGCCCGAGGCCGCGCGCGCCCCGGCCTGGCGCCGCGGAGGACACGTGTCGTGCCGCCAGAGGCGGAAGGGGGCGGGTAACGTGCGGGCACACGCGGCTGCTCGACGGCTTTTGGTTCGTGGGGAACGGGAAAAAATAAAACGGGCAGCGTCACCCCGGCGTGCGACCCAAGCGGCGCCGCACCGCCGAGTAGGCTCTGCCTCTGCCGCCCCCTCTACGTGTGCGCTGCGCTGCGTGCACCCGGCCGACTGCACCTGGATGGCTCGTCTGGTCGTTGGACGGACGAAACGTGTACAGGTGCAATGAACCACGGACTTTTCCTCGACCTCCTCCATGCCCGTACATGCACAGGTGCAAGTGGAGCCGCTGCACAGAGCCCCTCAAAATCTAGGGCCCCCAATTTTTGTGCAAATACTAAATCCTGAGATTATGGCAAGTAGACAATGAACTGCAGGCTCGTGTCTGCAGCAACCTATAAATTGGGGTGTTTTCTACTGCTTGTTCCATTGATCCATCAATCCATCCATCGTCCCCTTAGGAAATCAAGAGGTTGGAATCTTGCTGCTTGGTCGCCGCAGTCCCTGGAGGTGAGCAATCAGAGCGCCTCCGAAAAATCAGAATATAGAGGCTGATGTTGATGATAATGTTGACAACATTCAGGCTGAGAATACTAATCCAAGATTTTGTATCAAAAAATGCCCATAGGATGGCACGCTTTGGCTAAAAGAGTAAAAGATGGACTTGTAGCTCAAAATTGTAAGATTTTCCTTTTTAAGTATGTATAGTTCCTTCAGAAATCTGTACTAGCGCAATGACTAATAAAAATAATGTTTTAATTACCTATTTGACTTTCTTATACATGGGGCCTAAATTGTGATTTCGCTCCGGGGCCTCAATTTCTGGGGTACGGCCCTGACCTCCTCCATTTTGTTGGTGGCCTCATCGGCGGATTAGACGGCATCGGTGTGTTTGGAGCCACTCTACATCCTCCTACTCCCCCCACTTGAGCATGCCACATGCTAATCCGACTTTTAAATCCTCTATTATTCCATCTATTCACAAATATAGGATGCTTTAAATATTTTAATACCGACTACGATCATATTGAAATGATCAAATGAATAAACAAACACACTAAAACGTGTCTATATACATTTAATTCAAAAAAAAGTTAGAACATGTTATAGTATTTGTGAGAGAAGGAAGAAGGAAGTATTACGCATATGTTCAGTTAATAGCCCGATTAATGACAAGCCGTACGTAAATTCGCATACAGTAGTATTTTTGTAACCATGTGGCATTCTCCCTCTCTCATCATTTTATTTAAAGATCAATCTATGACATCATCTAAACCTTAAAATTGCTTATAATCCAAGAAGATTAAAAACCCGACGTCAGATTTTTAACCATGTGAAATCTAACGCTCGATACGACAAATTACGTTATTGCGAGCATGGCAATTTTTCTTCAACAACCTTGCTAAACATCGTAGCAAAAAAAAAAGAGCATGACAAGGATTCTTCATGCTTGCTAAAAAATTGTGATGCTCGCGACAACATAATTTGTCATTTCGGGCGTCAAATTTACCATATTTAAAAACCCGACGTCAGATTTGTAGCTAAATCCTATAAATAAACACCACTTGGACCTTTCCAAACCAAAGATAATGAAGGAACCAGCTCATTCGAAATGTGCACCTCCATTTTAATATGTTTGGTACAACCATGTGATCAATCAGCCCAATAATTTGAAAAATATATAAATATTAGAATTATTGTACTACGATCGGAAACAACAAATATATCAAGTACTATATCCTATTCATTTAGCACACCGCAAAATGCATCCCTAATGATGCCCTTTGCCAACTAAAAAAATATTTTTGAGTCCTGAAATTTTACTAGTAGTACTAGTAAATGCAAGATGTTTTGGATATTTTAATATACACTACATGCGGGCCGATCGATTGTGGATTTTGCTTTCCATCGTTTTCCATAGTAGTGAAAATGCTCTTGTGTCGACACGGCCTGTTTTGTTCGCTCCAGTACGACTGAACGAATGAACAAACACGCTAAAATGTGTCTACATACATTTGATTAAAGATAAATAAAACATCTTATACTACTACTGTTGTAGTCCCTCCGTCCCAAAAATTTTGTGTTAGATTTGTCTAAATGCGAATATATCAAGTCACGTTTTAGTATTAGAATATCCGTATCTAGATAAATCTAAGACAAGAATTTTAAGACTGAAGGAGTTTTTTAGATGCCAATTTAAGATGAATGTTTGTACTAGTAGTAAAAAAGTGGTAGCGGTGGGAGTAGAAGCAAGCAAAAGAAGAGAAGCGGTCGTACCTGGACAAGATGCCAAACCAGGTGGAAAGGGGGAGGCACGAGTGCATTGCCTTTTGCCCGCTTTCCAATTCCGCTCGCCCTCATCACCTCACCTCACGGGGTGGCCACAGCGATTTACCTGTGGCGCCCCGCCCCACTCCCTTTTCTGTTTTATAGCACCCCCTGCCCGCCTGCGTCCTCGGTTTTTCTCCGCTGAGCTTTCCTTCAACCCCGCTCAACTCCCGTCCTTCCTTCCCTCCCTACAAATCTGGTCTGCTGGCCGCTGTTCGCCGCGGCCGCCGGGTCTCTCGCGCTCGCGCAACTGCCTCAAAACCCTAGCCACCCCTCGCGACCCAGTCGATTGGATCGCCCGCTTCCTCCTCATCCTCCACCCACACCCAAGGTGCGTCGGCTGCCGTATTCTCCTCGCCCTCCCTACCTGCTTCCATATGTATATCTATGTATGTCGTTTGCCTTCACCGTCGTTGCCGGGATGCCCGTGCTCGCGTCTGTTATCGTCGCCGATGCGCGCCGGGATTTCCTGCCCGCTTTCCGCCCTTGGTTTTGCGCCGATTCGTGCCAGATTCACGGCTCTCTGAAACCTGTTTTTTTTCTTCTAGATATCTCCATCTCTGACTGCGTGCGTGTTTCTTCTTTTCATGGTTCTTGTGATTGTGTGATGTGCAGACAAAGTCATGGCAGGCCTGTTTGTTGGTTTTCCTCTGAGATGAGAAATCTTTGGCGGCTTTCATTTATGCGCGCTTTCCTTTCCTTTCCTTTCCTTTAGCATGCAGCCTTTTGCGCCCCCTTTTTTGGTGCTTTCTGTTCGGGGTGAGCAATCTGGTGATACAAACGGCCGCCGCCGGAATTTGTTTCTTTACTCCTTTTTATCATACCAGGTCGTTGCAGATTATGGCTCCCGATTTCTAGTTTTTCGTGGGCCATTCCTCAGATTTGTCTTCTCTGTTTCGGTTGCCCTTGTTAATTCGATGACGGACACGGAAGATCATTTCAGTGGATCTTTGTATCACCTGTCACTGTTCCTGCTTCGTTAAATTATGGCTGGGTTGATGTACAGAACTTTAGATTCTTGCGAATGCTAATTACAGAATTAGAGTTTTTTTTTGCGGGGAAGAAAACTACAGAATTAGAGTTATAATAATGAATGTCTTATCGCTTAGCAAAGTGATCGATTGCTCTGTTTTCTCCCTTCAGGGGTATTATACATTTCCATTTCTCAACTTTTCGGGGAAAAAATCATTTCTCAAGCGTAGTAAAAAAAGGTAGACACTCACTGGCGTTTCCTCACGAACTTAGTGAAAACCTGTCATAATATTGTCCAATTGCACGGTTTGGGTTGGCGTCGAGGTTTTGGGAATTAAGACTTGGCCAGTTGCCATGGATAACAAGGCTGGCTGTCTCACGAGTAATTACCTATTGATGTCAATGTTTGATCTGAAAAGCAAATCATAGCTGATGGGATCGTCGCATATTTATTGATTGGAGGCTCCTCCAAAAGCACTGGCACTAATCCTATGACGAAAAAAATGCAACAATGTTAAATCTAGGCTAACTACTGCCAGACTGCCAACAACTGTGGTTTGGCTTGTCGCAAAGAAATTGGTCACCATACCTTTTGCAATGTTTGGCAGAAGCGTCGTTTTATCAGCCTGGCAGGATGCTAAGGAAGTGCAGCATCCCATAGTTGTGGTAGTGAGACAAATAAGAGCCATACACGAAGTGCCATACTTGTGGCAAAGTTTGGTTATGCAATATGATTGAGGCGGCGTCTAGTTTTAGGTTGTCCCAACTTGTAAGGGCATGCACAAGAATCTGATGTGTGCGCTAAGCATATGAAGAATTGAAGACCTTACTATAACTCTTTTAGTTGTGAGACTGAGTGAAGGCTACCTTTTTCCTTCTTTTCGAGAAACTGGTCATACAATCATCTCCTGGCAAGTAATACATACTGGACTTAAAAAATACTGTAGAAAGGATGAGCTAGTAGTAAGTGAATAGGATCTCCATGAAGTTGGTGTTATTCTGATAACCCTGTGGTTGGTACTTCCTATAATGTGTTTTGCAAAAGGAACATGGCATAATTTAGCTATAATATGTGGGCTACAGTGTCAGCAACTTTAACATTTTCCTTCTGATGTGCACTAAAAATAGATAAGTGAAACATGTATTTAGCATGATCTACAATCTCTTATCCACCATAAATTTTAACAAGACTACGTTATTTTTGCAGGGACCACTGATTTCACTCCTGTGTTTTCAACTCACTTGGGCTCCGCGAGAGTGCTGCCATACTGGGTATAATTCATCATCTTTGATATCTTCTTTATTTTAAGGTCATACCGACATTTTTCTTGCTACTGCACCTTATGAAGTGTACTTGTTGTTGGTCATCTTATGTAAATCAAAGATGTAACTGCACGTTCTGTTTCTTATGAAAGAATTAACAGGAAGCATGTATTCCTGTTCAGAGCAAAAGGCGTCATGCTGTTCAACTTCATTACTTGTTATAAGATAATGTAGTGCTGGTATTCAAATAAACAACAGATGACAAATGTTTAATACAGTTGGAACTGCGATATTGAATTACACCTGCCATCTATAGGGTCTGAGATTTGTTGTCCCCTCAACTGATATAGTACATGTGTAATCAATCTTTCTGATCTTTGATCTGTGTAGGCACTTACAGATCAACAAATAAAAACGATAGATATAGACTCATCTCAAAACAATGTTATGCAATGTTATAATCTTATACTCCCTCCGTCCTGAATTACTTGTCTTACATTTGTCTAGATACGGATGTATCTAGACACGTTTTAGTGTTAGATACATCCGTATCTAGACAAATCTAAGAGAGGTAATTTGGGACGGAGGTACTAATATCTTGGGAGAATATGATTATGAAAGCTAACTATTGAAGTCACTACAAAATTATAAACAGAGTCTGTTAAATTTACGAGTTGAAAGATTTAGCATTAGGGTAAACCAACATAATTTTGTTTTGAATTATAAAGACACCGACAATTCTAAGATATGTTGATCATGACAGAAGTGGACATGTCATGACTGTGCTCTCCTTTTAGTAGATAGCTGCTCCTGGTTGTGGTCTCCTTTTCCCTTTGTATGCAATTTTTATGACCCTTTAATGTTAAGTAGCCTTTTATGGATCTCTTTTTACTTTTGCTGCATGAGCTTTGTAGTTGAGACTTCCTAGATTCTCATCTCATATTTTTTTGCTAATCAGCAGGATCATCACCTTCTGTTTGGCCTGAACTGTGGAAGTTTCTAAGTAGAAACTGAGGGTCAGTTCAAAACTTCATCCCACTCACCCCATACATACTGGCGAGAAATGGATCGTGATGATGTATCTGGCTTTGTTAGCGGGGGTTGCAAGCTGTTCTGAGTTTTCTAACCTAGTAGAAGTTCATAAATAAAGTTATGATACCAGGAAGTCAGTCAACTGGTGGTTCTTTTCATTTACTAATTGGTTGATGTTTCCGAATTGGAATGGACAAAACTTCTCATGGCCTTGGATTTGGTGATAGAATCAACTCGGTGAACACTTCTCATTACCAGAGTTCAGTTGAACATACTGCTCAGCATAGAGATACACTTGATTCCACATCATACTCCAGCTTTTCATTCACTAACACAAAAGCCCTGAAAAGGAAGTGGGGTACTATGGCGGGAGCAGAAGGTACTGGGGATGCATTACTCACTCTGGGTTTAGGCCGTTCACCAAGTTCATCTGACAATAGCAAAGTAAGCTCTGCCACAGCTTGTGCAATGTCTCCATGCTCGCTAAAGGAGGCTGATGAGGAGTCATCTGTTGATCTTAGCTTGAATTTTGAGCTTTCCCTTGGCAATGATGTTGCACACTTCCAAAGGAAATCCTCTGCTGCTTTGGTGGCCAAATCTCCTAAACTGGATCTTCAGTTGAGTTTATCCACTGGCTCACCTGAATCTGCTGTCACTTGTACAAATATGGTGTCACCAAATATTCATGATGGCTTGGACATACCAGTGACCTATTCATTACCAGCCATTATAGGGAATGGGTCAGCACCGTCTAGTTGGGGTTTTGAGCACTCTGTGGTTTCATCATCATATGCGTCTGAAGCAACATATGCCTTTCCATTTTCGAAGATACCCAGACAAGAGAATGGTGCTTTAGCTTCGCCAGTCATATCGTCAACTATGCCAGCAAGTGTGAAGAGCTCGGTTGCCTCTACTTCGGTGGTAACTAACCCTCAGCAGCGCAATCTTAACACTAAAACCTGCCAGTTCCCTGGATGTGGGAAAGGGGCAAGAGGTGCATCAGGGCATTGCATAGCCCATGGTGGTGGCAGGCGATGCCAGAAACCTGGTTGCCAGAAGGGTGCTGAAGGAAGGACCATATATTGCAAGGCCCATGGTGGAGGGAGGAGATGTGAGTTTCTTGGATGTACAAAGAGCGCTGAAGGGCGCACCGACCACTGCATTGCCCATGGCGGTGGCCGCCGGTGCAGTAATGATGGCTGCTCCCGTGCTGCCCGAGGAAGATCTGGCTTATGCATCAGGCATGGAGGTGGAAAAAGGTGTCAGCAGGAGAAGTGCACCAAGAGCGCAGAAGGTCATTCTGGCCTCTGCATCTCTCATGGGGGTGGGAGGCGATGCCAGTTTCCAGAATGTGCAAAGGGTGCACAGGGAAGCACAAAGTTCTGCAAGGCGCATGGTGGAGGCAAGCGCTGCACTTTCTTGGGCTGTACCAAAGGAGCTGAAGGCAGCACCCCTTACTGCAAGGGCCACGGAGGAGGCAAGCGCTGCTTATTTGAGGGTGGTGGAGTGTGCCCGAAGAGTGTGCATGGCGGGACGCAGTACTGTGTTGCGCATGGTGGTGGGAAGAGGTGCGCTATTTCCGATTGCACTAAGAGTGCTAGAGGGCGGACGGAGTACTGTGTGCGCCATGGTGGTGGCAAGAGATGCAGGTTCGACGGCTGTGTGAAGAGTGCGCAGGGGAGCACTGATTTCTGCAAGGCGCACGGGGGAGGCAAGCGCTGCTCATGGGGCCTGCCGGACTCGAGCTTCGGTATTGGCACAGAGCAGTGTGATAAATTTGCTCGCAGCAAGACTGGCCTCTGTTCAGCTCACACCGCTCTAGTCCAGGACCACTGTGTTCATGGTGGTGGTACATTAGGCCCTGTGATCCACCACTTCGCCACAGATGTTAAACCGGACGAGATGGAAATTGCTGCGGCAGTGAAGGTTGATCCTGTTTCGATGCAGTCGGAGCCTCCATTGCCGGAGGGCAGGGTGCATGGCGGCGGGCTGCTGGCGCTGCTTTCTCGCGGCGGAAACCACACAGGCCCTGTTGGTAACTCGGAGAACGGGGCCTCTGTCATGATGGCGTGGATGTGAGTGGGCGGACATTCTCATCAAGAATTGGTTGCTTCAAGTTTTGATCTGTTTCCAGAGCTAATGCTGTGGCGGGATGAAGTTCAACATTTCACCAATTGTTGTCCTAGTTGTTTGGAAGTGGTAGGACATATATCCTCCGTGTAGAATAAATAAGGGAGAGCGTTGTGGGCTTCTCTGTTATTGTAATTAATTAATTAATGTCGTCAAACTGCCCTTGCTTTGTGTTTATTACAATTTGTGTAATCTGATACTATTTCACAGTTCCTACTTGGATGTCGTCTCTTCGCTGTTTGCTTTCCTTTGTGTTTCTGGTAATAGTGCAGCATGTAGTACGATATTTTTTGGTGGGTACTGGGTAGAAGTCTGTCCTATATTGGTCGGATGAGGGTTATTTGGTTATCGATTATTCATCAGATAATTCTCTTTTTTTTTGTGAGCCATCAGATAATTCTCAGTCGCGTCAAGAGATGAATGTTGATGCATATTATCATTGCTAGAAACTCTCTAGATTTAGTACCATGAACGTCGAGAGATGAATGTTGATGCACATATCATTGCTAGAATCTCTCTAGATTTTTTCTGAAACCTGTGGCACACTATTCAAATCAAATACTTGTTACATCACTAACAAGTTCAACTAGGATAATCTACGAAGGATCAGCCTCCCAAGAAACTACAGCATTACTCCCTCCGTTTCGAATTACTCGTCATAGAAATGGATGTATCTAGAACTAAAATACATCTAGATACATCCATACCTGCGACAAGTAATTCGAAACAGAGGGAGTAGAATCATAGGAATTCCTAGCAAACTTGTGTGCCACCTTGTTCCCCTAAGTGAGAGGAAAAGGACAAATACTTTGAGCTAAATGAAAACACTTGTTCAGAGTAGTAGAATAAGAATGAAACTCTAGATTTAGTACCATGAACGTCAAGAGATGAATGTTGATGCCCATATATCAAATGCTAGAAACTCTCTAGATTTGGTACCAGACCGCCATGTATGGCTTTTGGAGGCCCGGGCTATGTAAAATATGTTATCATTGATCAATAAAGCTCGGGAGTTTCGCTAAAAAAGAAGAGATGTTGCTTCAAAGAAAAAAGAAAGAAGAGATGTGAGGCAGGTTCCAGGGAAGCTTGTGGCCAGGCACAAGATAGCCAGGGTACCAAATGTTACAATTGTGTCGAATTATTGGGCTAGAGTTAGACTTGGAGTATGCAAAGGGTTAGATGTTTGAGCCTAACACCAACGACCCTGGGAATCTGACTTCCAGGTGGTGGTTTCCTCCAGAAATTCCATATAGGCGTCCTGCACCAGTGTCAAACGAAACCTCTAGTGCACTGGTTCTTCCTGAACCAACACGCAACATGAATGATCCCCGACAAGGAAAAGGAGATGATATGCAGTTAACTCAAGAGTAAAGGCAATGCACAGTACGGTCAGCATAGGAAGACGCTCAGTACAATGTTCCAAGAGAATCAGTTACCGTGGCTACGAAGGAGAACGTGAACGGGGTCAACAGAAGCTCCATCGCAAAGCCAAATTTACACCTACGATCGCAACTCGATGGCCTAGTTATGTTACAGGGCAAAACTGGACAAAAATAATCACACCCACTTGGGAGCAACCAGTTAGGAAATTAGCAGAAAACAAAGAATGAACAAAATTTCCTGAAGAATGAATAACTGCCCTAAGTATGTGGTTAAGCGCTACTCAATCAAATGTCCGTCCTTGTGTCGTTTAAGCGACCGGCATCATCTGACGGTGGCTTTATATACCTCCCTATGGTTTTTTGCCGAGCCCTCTTCTTCATTCTCTGGATCTTGTCTTTGGTCTGTTGCTTCCTTCGCTCCTTCTCCTGCTGCCGCATGGTCCTCTCCCGCTCGTACAGACCTTGCCACACAACTTCGCCAGTTTGTGGCCAGAGCCACCTTCTGTCGGGGTGGTCCGCATCAGCCTCTTCTGCCAAGTCTTCGTCCATGCTCTTCAGAGTAGCGTAGGAGAACCACTGGATTGACATCTGACCTCTCCTGCCCTCCAGCGGATGCTGCTCCTGCATTGCACCAGTCTCTGGGTTTACATACACCATCCGCCGTGCACTGTGGAACGCCCAAACGTTTACAATCAACTCGAGAACACCAGAGTAGCAGTGCTTGTCCTGTGCATGTACATATCAACAAGAGAGCAACGGTCACAGGTTTTCGAGGTGGAAATAGCATAACTATCATATATCACAAACATATAGGTCAGATTTCATTTCCTGTAAAAGTGATCAGCTGTTCTTTTGTTCCAGCCAGAAGTGTTCGAATGTTCTATATCAGTATATCACTGTGACAGGACTAGGAAGGGTATTAACTATATTGTCTAATACTGTGATAGAGGCGCTCACCCTGTGGAGACTCAAGATGCAATGCCCAGTTTGATTATGCTTGTCGTACATCTGTGCATCCAGCGCATCTACAAACATCCTACAAAACAGCATCTCTGTAAAACACCAACTGAGTATATATATAAAAGAATTTGAACCATATAACGCAGGACTTAAAACAAACCAAGTCCTCTTTGGACCTTAGCCCAATGTCAGCACATGCAACAACAAGGCTATATACTTAAACAGTAAAAAATACACACATACTACTTTAACCATCGCTGGGCGTTATTGGAGACAGTATATACACAGGCTATGAAATTCTTAACAGTAGTAGATCACTTTTTTACAGCCTGTGTATATGCAGGAGTACTTTTTTATGCTCACGGTAGTAGATCACTTGAAATGCATATACAAGGCAACGACCAACTAGCCAGTGCACCAGGATTTCCATATCTACAGTTAAAAAAAGTACTAGCTATATGGTTTGGCTATAATAATACTTCAAAAAAAATGTTACCTTGAGAACATTACAAATTCCAGGAATGATCTCGTAGGCATAACCCAACTTTGCATCACAGACCACGTGTCTCCATCATTAGGCATACGTGGCAGAGAATTCAAATCTCCATCAAGCTGCAAGCCATATATCCTTTGAAAAGCCTCCAAAACAGCTAACCTTCAGGACAGAACTATGAAGAAAATTAGTTTGTTGTAAAACAAAGCAGTTCAGTTTGGCACCACAGCCAAAAATTCTACTTTAAACAGTTCGTGAAATAGCAACTTTAGTTCTGTAAACATGGTAGGCCAGAAAGGGCAGTAAGATTCTCTAAAATGTTACTTCCTCTGTAAAGAAATATAAGAGCATTTAGATCACTACTTCAATGATCTAAGCACTCTTATGTTTCTTTACGGAGGGAGTACTCTGTAAGAAATGATGGTTGGTAACATGTTTTTAGAACAACTTATTGCCCAATCCAATACAATATCTGTTAAAACTAGAACATTTGCAAAACAACATGCAACAGTGCAACCTATGAAACATGGTTAAATAGATGACCTGCAGTTCCCAGCATTAATCGCATCACAGAGGGACCAGAAATCTTGATTAGCATGATTTCTTGGATCTTGGTCCATACGAACCCAAAAGTAGAAGGCATCTCCATGCTTTTGAGTTTGAATAGCTTCCAACATTGCAGATTCAGCATTTTTTGACAAGTTCGCCTGCTTAGGAAATGGGATGGTAAATATAAATAGGATGCTAACAATTATGCATGACCTGGATAACTAATCTACATTGCATCATCAAAAGGAAAATTCATATCTACAGCTTGACAACATATTAGGCAGTGACATCCAATGCACAGGTTCTGTACAAAGAATAATGCCCAAATCATTCTTATATCTATCATATTCATTGAGAATCAGTGGTACCCCAAAATAAAAATAACCAAAATACAAAGACCTCTTTGATATCAAAACAAAAATCATTTTACCTTTCTTGCAGTCACCCTCCAGGATTGAAATCCTATCCAAGAATTCTTGTGTATCCGGTCAATTCTGTTAGCCAGAGCAAAGAAAGCTCCAAATTCGCCAAGGATATCTCTGTAGTACCCACTGTTGAGCAGCGGGAGACGAGAAGAAGCATCAATGTCATCTGCTCCGAATCTTCGACCTTTTGAAGACTAATGGAAAACAAACTTCATGTGATCAATTTAAGCCATTGAAATATTTCTTAAGAGTAGCCAAATATATTCTGGCTAGCCACATACCAACATCCGTTCCATTAGTATTAATCCAGTGATAAAAAATAATTTAAAACAAAGAAGAAATACGTATTTATTTATTTTAGTGGAAGAAGAAATAAATAATATACACATATTTGCATCTATATGTAAAGTCACCAGTCACCACATGGGTTGTTGGATTAAGTTTAGTTCGATCAGATATCTCCTCAAGTGACTAAATCTTAGCAATCCAAATCTGACTCAATGGTATACATGGCAGTTATATATGTTAACACCTAGATGAGTTTGCATTAGTTGTATGCAGGAAGCAATGCAAATCTTAGTTCCATCAAAAGTTGTGTTCACACTGTCACACTCCCCATTTAACATGTACAACCAGCCATGGTACAAGGAATATGACATTTATAGAAGGTCGGCTACAGATTTTAGATCTCATGGTTTATAATATCAGAGATGGTTTTTAAATGTGTACATTTGAAGCATTCAGGCTGACCATTTAACATTCTGAATAACTTGGTTACTGCTAAGAGGTGAAAACAGCTTACCAGGCCAATTCCACGATACAGAGAGCTTTGATGCAGAAAGGGCCAAGTTCCCTCCCCATAGAAGGGTTCGTATATACAGAGTGGCTGACCTGTCCGTTCAAGCTCCTTTTCATCTCTTTCATGCAATTCATTTTTCATCCTATCCACCCTTTTGACATTTCTATACACTTCCTCCCATGTTCCATGAGGTTGGTCACTCCTCTCCTTCAACTGCATAACAATCCAATCAAATTACTTAGCATGCATTGTTAAAACGATGAAAAGTGATGTGTTAAATATCAAATTTACGTCAATACTTACATACTCTTCTTCCAATTTCATTTTGGCGCTCATAATACCATTTGCTCTTTCTTCCTTCCATGCAATAGCAGAGAACGTTTCATCAATCTTTGGTGTAATACTGTGAGGGTCATCCTTTCTGTTCCTGTGCCAATCCATTTTCTGGAGCATCTTGCAGTCAGCCAAACTTTCATTCACATTGTATAAGTTCTTCACATCCTCAAATAGATGCCATTTCCACTCTTGTTTCAAAGGTAAAGGTATCTCCCCAGCACTTAACGGGGTCAGTGTTTCGGAAGGAAACTTGATAACATTTTCCAATAGTACAGCATAGCCTTCAATGGTTTCAGAAGCCATCAGATCCTTCGCACGGGCTTTACCAACTGATGCAATATTTTTCCCTAGATCGGATAGTTCCCCATTTGATACCACTTGCAGTAGGACTTGGCTTAACATGGCGATATTCTTTCTTGGAAAAAGGAGTCCATTTATCCCATCATCAATCTAAGCCATCAAGAAAACAGTGTTAGCTTATGATAAGATGTGCAATGGTAAGGTATTGTGTTGATAAATGCAATGCCAATAAAATTTGAGACATCATGAGCATACATATTTTGTGATCATTCCAAGGTCCGGAGCTATAACCAGCTTCTCAAGAATCATAGCTTCAACTAGCACACCGGGGAAGGATTGCTCATCAAGGCAAGAACAGTATATGACAAGGTTAGCTATAGCAAGGAGATTGTCAGTATCTTCAACAGCAACATGCTCCACTGCACCTCTTGAGAAGCCAACATTTAAAGCAATGGCCTATGATTATTAGAGCAATACCAAGCAGTTAGATGCAATTTAAAGGTTTATGACCTCTAAATAGTGAATTCAAACGATGAAAGACAGCATGGTTGTACATCCTAACCTCAAGAGCTATCCTATGCTTATCAGTTTGGTTTCCTGTCAAGATTCTCACTTTCAGTTCAGTCTGTGTGCTATTCTCAGAAGGATACTGCTGTAAAAGAGGTCCTACTGCTTGCAAGACAAGTGCCTCTTCCATCAAAAGCCCATCATATGAAAACTGACTACCAACCATAGCAATTACAAAATCTCTTGGACCTAAACTCAGGCTGATTCTCACATCTTTGTCATAATTTTTCGCAATGAATCTATCAGCTTGAAATGCTGGTGCAGGAGAACCTGGAATCACGAAATAGTTACCAGAATCAAATGCAGCATACATCACCTGCAGGAAATGAATATAATAAAATAATCTTATGTCAGGCTGGGGGATCTACATAAAAATGCAAACATTATTAATTCGTCAAATTTAGTAGTATGAGAATAGCTTAAATACCGGCAATATGTAGTTGGGAAAAACTATAACATTTGCCCTGCTAAAGACTTCTTGCCAACCACCTAGGATTTGAGTCATTCCACTAGACTTATATTCCCTAATACAATGAGCGAGGGAAGTCTCTTGCACAGTCCAAATGACAGGTACGGATTTGAAAGGCTCCTGCAGAAGACTGCAGCAAGACACATTAACTTTGAGTAAACATTTGGAAGTGGTCAAAATTAAACACCTGACTTTGTGCAAACACCTTAGAATAATCTGAAATATGTAGTCACAGTCCTTGTTTCATAACTACCTTGAAAATACTGGCCTTGCTTCAATTGAGTTTACAAGCATGCCATCATAGCTGCAGAAATACAAATAAACCTGGTGAGGAAATGATTAGGATGTGAGGCTGAGGCTACATACTATTTTCAAGTTAAAAATGCTACATTATGAGACAATATGCAGTAAGTAATATAAGCAAAGAACTGGCAAGATATACTTTAAAACTTACTCTAGCCAATCTATAGAAGTGAGTAACTTTGTGTCCACAGGTAAGATCTCAACTGGTATGCCAATAGTACTCCAAATACTACTACATGGGCCATCCTCAAATGAGAAAACCTGCATTGAAAATTTGCAAAGCGGATTAATAGCAACATACAGACAGGGAGTTTATGACATTTCAATCATGCGCATCCATTTTGGTTTGGGTACTTGTGCAGTTCAAGTTTTGTGCAGAAGACCATAGATACACACGATGATAAGAGTGATTCAAGTAATCTATGCCTCGGTACTTGGGTTTTGGCTAGACATCTCAACTTGAATAGTTGGACTAGACAACCAACTTGTTGACTAGACGTGACTCGTCAAGGACAACTAGTGGCTCGACTAATTGTGCAACCCGCTATAAGACTGAGCTCATGTTAGACCGAGACCACTCCAAAAGAGATGTACTTCCTAGTAAGCTCAAAGTATCAACCTAGCTCCCTGCCTCTGATAACCTAATACTGATAGCAAGATGTTGTGCTGATTCAGAAAGTGGCCATGTATTTCTGGCTCCCACTCCAAATTTTGCAGTGTAGTCAACTAGTAAGGCCCCACTTGGATTGTTGATTGGCTCCTAAATACCCCCGTAACCGATACAGACCTCCAGCCATCGTGTTTATTCCAGGCGGAAATCACGCTGCAACCGGTAATATACACCTGTAAATTAAATCCGGGTCTATAAGCTTACACCGATTCCAAGCAGGGTCTAATGTGGTATTTGTAGCAAGCATGGTCCACTAGTCTATGCATCGCACCCCGGCGAAAAGAGTCGACTCTTCGGCCCATAAACTTAATACAGCACTTTAGAACCTATGCACATGCAAAAGTTTCTGCAACATAATGATCATGCACCATACAAAGAAGACAAAACAATAGAAATGAATAATCCGTGCATATAGTACAGATTTTATTTCAACAAAGATCCTATTTCATCCCTAAGTGCTCATGAACTAGCAGTGATCAAAATATCAAACTTGCTGAAAGAGCGCAAAGGTAGAAGGAGGGTTCAGGGGGGAACACCAACCATCGTTCAAGCATACCATAACGCACATAGGGATAATTAGGATACATATACGCGTTATATACTCCATTAGTCTAACAAAATATCACTAAGACTTGCACTGCATAAATCAGATTTGATTGTTGCCACCTCCGAAAGTAGGAGGTACTGACAGTGATACCTCATGCTACCTCTCGTGGAACTGCTATACTAGGAAGTGTGAACGTCGAAATCAGAACTAAGAGATTAGTTGCATTACGAATAGTACATCAGATACGGAATCTGAACTTGCTGTGTATACCATCAAGGAATATCACTTGTGGAAGCAAACCAACTAATGAAGGAAACAATAAAGACACGGCAAGACGCGTTCCGGTATTCAGAAGAAAGCAGTTGAGCCACGCACCTTCATTTCGTAGCCCATCGCCTCCAGCACCGAGGCGACGCTGATCATCTGAAGCTGCATTGCGTCGGGAGAGAGATCCCCAAACACCTAAACGAAGTGCAATGAAAAAAAATCAGAGCCAGAATCGCGAGAAAACAGAACTCAAACACCGCCCAGCCCAGCTCAACAACTCACCAAGGCGAGGCGCGGCTTCCGGGCCCCGACCCTCTTGACGGGTCTCCCGAGCTCCGCCAAGCTCTGAGCATCCTGACTCCGCTCCCTCGCCCACTTGTCCCGCAGCCTCGTGGGCTCGAACGTGAGGCCCTCGCCGGTCTCCAGCCCGCCGAGGCCGCGAGGCAGCACGGCTTCGGTCCCGCCCCGCCCCCGTCCCCCGCTGGCGCGTCGCGAAGGGAGCAGCATCGTCGGGTTCTCGACGACGAGCGATCCGGGGAGGAAGGTGTACACGAGAATGGTGACGAAGAAGAAGGCGGCGCCGGTGCCGATCCACTGAAGGAAGTCCACCTTGTCGACGAGCACGAACCGCGCGAGCCTGGATCTCACGCCCGGCCTCCGCGCCGCGCCCCCGCCGCCCGCCGGGGTGCGCGGCACCGGGGCCGGCGCCGCCGCGCGCTTGTAGCTCCCCGACCCGGCGGCGCTGTCGAGGGAGCCCATCGGCGCTCGGCCTAGGGTTTCGGGGCGGCCGCGGCCGCAGAGAGCATGGCGAGCGAGGGAGCGAGCGATTAGAAGCGAAGCAGTTGAGGAGAGCTGGGGACTGTGGAAGACTCGTGAGTCGTATTTAGCGAAGGAGGCGTTGCGCTCCGCCTGTTTCGTTCGTTTGGTCTGAGAGGGATGGGGGCGACTGGCGAGGACGAAGGGGCCTGGTGTGGTTTAAGGCGGAGGGGCAAGGCGACGCTGGGGCGTCGGATTTTGATCGGACGGCGGGGTTTCGGGGGTTTAGCCTCGCGGTCGCGAAGCATGGGGCCGCGTGTTTCGGAAACCGGATGGAGTTACCACGTCTCGGGCTGCGTGTCATGCTGCCGCGACGCCGTCATGGCTGTTATGGGGTATGACAGGTGGGCTGACTTCTTTCGGGCCCGCGTGGCAGCCTCGAGGGTGAGCCGTTTACAAGGTATCTGTTTTGCAGTCTCTAGCGACATGTTTTTTCTCGTGCGCCGCACCGCTACTTGCCTGGGACGGAAATAAAATTAATCAGAAAATGAACGAAAGCACGCAGGGGGGAAAGTGGCAGGGAAAAGCGAGAGCGGTGATTCGTCGTTCGTCGTTCGTCGTTCGACCGTAAAGTCTGGGCACGGTGGGGTGGGGTACATGCTTGTTACCTCAACTGGGGAAGGGAGGGTAGAGGGGAGGGGGAGAGCCGGGCGGCTCCGTGGCCGAAAGATCCAGCCGTGGCGGCCACAAAGCGGGCGTTGCGTCCGGCCAAAGGAGAAGATATGCCGCCCCGCTGCTGACGGCTGACGCAATGCAGCGCGTCTATGCGGCTGGGACATGTGTTGTGTTGCTACATATACGAGTGGAACGCAAAAAAGAAAAAAACATCACTTTACAATTCGCAAAAAACACCGCATCAAAAACATAAGGCAGATAATTGTCTGCCTTTTACTTTAAAAAAGGGAACGCTACACGTCTGCCCATAGAGCAATTGAAAATATCAACCGCCTCCGAAGCCACTGGATTGGGCCACGTATAGCCGTCAGATCTCCCGGATGAGGTGCGGCACGATTGCAACAAGGTAGATATTGCGTAGCTCGCTCTGCAACAACAGCTTTGTTGTAAAAACACCGAAAGCGTTTTGTTTGCTCGATTTTTTTTTATTTTCGTCTTCACCTTTTTTTGCAACATAGATGATGTTGCCGGAGGACTTTTGCAACATAGGCGGTGTTGCGGAAATATTTCATTTCGTCTTTACATTTTGCAACATAGATGATGTTGCCGGGGGACTTTTGCAACATAGGCGGTGTTGTGGGATATTTTTTTCGTTTTTACTGTTTGCAACATAGATGATGTTGCGGGAGGACTTTTACATGAACGATGTTGCGAAGATTTTTCACCGAAAATGATGACATCGTATGCAATGTCAATCGAGATTTATGCAACAAAGATGATGTTGTCGAAGGTCTTCTGCAACAAGGTTCTTGTTGCGAAAAGTATAAAATGCATCGCCGACCAGAGCGACGACGAAGGATGAGACGGGAGGCTGGGGCGGCACAGCTGGGCCGATGGTGGCTAGAGCGGTGCTCGGGCGTGCACACTCGAGTGGCGGCCATGGCTGCAAGCAGGCATAAAGAGGCGGGGAAGGAGATGCAATGCGCGTGGTGTTTCTAGAGAAGGGGCACGTGCTGCTTCTCGGACCACGAGGACACGTGTCTGCCGATGGAGAAGATCGATGCAATAGTAGCATCCGCCGGTTGATGGGAATAGTCTCCCTTTAAAAACCGCTTCAAAAAATTGACAATGGTCAAAAGCATTGAGTATTTCTTTTATCCCGTTTTTGACGTGGCAAACTGCCCACGTTCCGATTTTAGTTGGTGATGCTGGGAAACGGTCGTTAACGGCCAGTCGGGACCGGCTCAGTCGAAACATTTCCCTTTAGGGAAACAGCCGTCACTGCCCGCTCACTCTCTCACATCTCTCACGCGGATTGAAGCTTCTCGCTCCCATGGTGGCGGCGGGACCCAGATGCGGCGGCGCAAGATCCAACGGCGACGACATGGTGGGCAGCGGCGGAGCTTAGTGCGTTGTTGGGTGTGTCGTGCCCCCCCCAAGATTGGCACATGCAGGCTTAAATAATTTAGAGAGAGTATAGATTATAAAGTTTTGTGTGTTTGCCCCCCCCCCAAAGATCTTGGTCAAGCTCCGCCATTGATGGTGGGTGGGGGCACATCATCCAACGTGAGCGGTGGCTTTGGGAGGGGCACATCATTCCACGGCGAGGGGAAAGATTGCATTGGAAGTAGCATGTTCCATTCATTGCCGCCACTGTCGACGGTCGCCCGTAGGGTGTTTGAAAGCCCCATTGGAATCGTAGATGGACAGTGAGCATTCTTTCCCTCTGTCGGTGGGGTGGGGTACATGGTTGTTACCTCACCTGGGAGGGTAGAGGGAAGGGGGAGAACCCGACGGCTCTGTGGTCAAAATCTCCTGTCGTGGCGGCAATAAAGCGGGTGTTGTGTCGGTAACGAGGCTACATGTCTCATCCTTGATAAACGGGAATGCATGCTTGATCTTTTGGTTAAAAAGGGGTTTTATTAAGATTTTGTGGTTGGTTGGCGGCTCTTTAGCGCACTTCTACCTCTTGGGGAGTACTCAATGGTGTCCCCGGTGACCCTATTCAGCATGGTAGGGGCCTTCGATAGGGTGACCCAGTATCACCGTTGTTGTTCGTCCTTGCTATTGACCCGCTTCAACAGATTTTAGACATGGCAACGACACGTGGAGATCTTCCCAGATTGTTACATGGGTGCGTACCTTCGCACCTCCTTGTATGTCAATGATGCGGTCATTTTCTTGGCACCTCTAAAGGAAGACATTGACATGCTTGTGAGCATCCTCCAGAGCTTTGGTGACGCAATCAGCCTAGTTATGAATGTGCAAAGGAGCTTGGTGGCCCCGATTAGATGTTCGAACATTGATCTAGATGACATTCTTGATGCTTTCCCAGCAGTGCGCACCAAACTTCCTATTCAGTACCTTGACCTCCTCCTCTCGATGCATAGGTTGAGAGCCATGGACTTCCAATGCCTTCTTGACAAGATCGCCTGGAAGATCATCTGTGGTATGGACAAATACATTATGATAGCAGGGAGAAGCACTTGGTTTTGTTTGTTTATCGTCTCACAAACCATTACCGTCTTTGGTCTCTCATGGTGCCCAAAAGGAACATTGAACTCGATTACTAAGCTTCAGCGGCCTCCTTGTGGGGCGGTGTAGATCGAGTGTGTAAGGGCATTTCCCTACTTTTGTGTTTTGAATGATGATGACAACCCTTTGTTGGTCTAATCTTGTGCTGAGTGCTTCAGGTTCTCGGTGGTTAGGCTTTCATCGGATAGCTATTCTCTCTGGAAGGAAAAGATCGAAGACGGAGTTTTTCTTTGCTTTTTATCTCTTTGGTCGTAGGGAACCCGTACTATCAAGAGGGAATCCACATTGGAAAGAGTTGGGGGAATCTTTTCACGTACACTTTCCTCACCCCTCTCTTGCCTTCCTTAGTTGTGAGAGAGTGCTCTTCCCTTCTTATCCTACTGTTTACTATGGCTTCCCAGCGGTTGTACTGCTCTCTAGGAGCGGTTGTACCGCTGGTTCTTAGCGCTTACCAGTTTTGCTCGAGCAGTTGTACCGCTGCTTCCGGGTGGTGGTACCGCCAACATGCTTAGTAATGACTAGGACAGTTGTTCCGGCCAAGTACCGCCCAAGTACCGGTCAGACTTCTGTTTTGATGCGGTACTCGGGCGGTGGTGGCCCGGTTGGTCCGGTCGTACCGGTACCACCGGTGCCCG
Organism: Triticum aestivum; assembly: GCF_018294505.1. NCBI lineage: Eukaryota > Viridiplantae > Streptophyta > Magnoliopsida > Poales > Poaceae > Triticum > Triticum aestivum. The sequence goes on from NC_057800.1 coordinate 432,080,751, forward strand.
GAGCGGTTCTACCGCTCAGGACTTAGCCGCCCCGAGCGCTCAAGGCCAAGCGGTTGCACCGGTCCTGTACCGCTCGACTACCACACTCAGGGGTGACTCCCTACTGTTTCCATGCGGTAGTTGAGCGGTGGCTGGGCGATTGGTCCGGTTGTTCTCTTAGACCGGTACTACCGCCTGGTCGCCCGGTTGTACCGCCTGGTAGGGTTCTGCATGTAAACTGTGAGTCCCGGTTGTACCGGGACAAGGAGCGGTTGTACCGCTGCAGTACAGAAAACACAGTAACAGTTGGATTTTTAGGGTTGCTATATAAGGGTGCTTCTTCCACCTACCACACCTACCTTTTGACCTCTCTCACTCCACCATTAATGCTACTCAAGCTCTCTTGCCTGATTTCTCTCTCTAGCCACTCAAACTTGTTGATTTGCTAGGGATTGAAGGAGGAGACCTAGATCTACACTTCCACCAAAGGATATTTGCTTCCCCCATACTTTCTTGTGTGGATTTTGTTACTCTTGGGTGTTTGAGAACCCTAGACGGTTGAGGTCACCTTGGAGCCACATTCCATTGTGGTGAAGCTCCGTGGTTTAATTGAGAGCCTCCAATTAAGTTGTGGAGAGAGCCCCAACCTTGTTTGTAAAGGTCCGGTTGCCGCCTCCAAGTGCACCAATAGTGGAATCACGGCATCTCGCATTGTGTGAGGGCGTGAGAAGAATACGGTGGCCCTAGTGGCTTCTTGAGGAGCATTATGCCTCCACACCGCTCCAACGGAGACGTACTTCCTCTCAAAAGGAAGGAACTTTGGTAACACATCCTCGTCTTCACCGGCTCCACTCTTGGTTATTTCATCCCTTTACTTGTGCAAGCTTATTTGTGTTATATACCTTGCTTGCTTGTGTGCTTGTTGTTATTGCATCATATAGGTTGCTCACATAGTTGCATGTCTAGACAACCTACTTTGATGCAAAGTTTAATTTGGTGAAGAAAAGTTAAAAAAATTGTTAGTTGCCTATTCACCCCCCTCTAGTCAACTATACTGGTCCTTTCAATTGGTATCAGAGCCTCATCTCTTTTGAAGGACTTTGCCATCCGAAGAGTATGGTTGACGTAGTAGACGGTGTGGAGGAGCACTCCGGTGCGAATTCGGTCTCGTCTACGGGAGATGGGGGAACCTCGGTCTCTCGTGAGGAATTCAATGTGGCCTTGGAGACATTGAAAACCTCCATGATGACCGAGGTTGAAATCATGTTTACTAAATTCATTGAAGGGCTTAAATTATCCACTGCATCGTTGAAAGTGGGTGTTCCCACTAACAAGGTGACGGATGCTAACTCCGATACGGGGGAAGCTACGAGTGAAAGGGATCCTTCATCTAGTGGTAAAAATGGCACCGACATCTTTGCCCATGTGGAACCTCCACTTGTTTATGGTGGACCGATTCCTTCCACTCATTTGAATCATGCCGGTCCTCCCCCTAAGATTGTGAAAAATGAGGATTTTGATTCTTGGGTCTATCATTTTAAGCGTCATTTAAATCATGTGAATACTAATCTTTGGAGAATCATTGAAGAAGGTTTCTATCCACATGACCGAAGCAACTTCACTCCAAGAGAAGCCACAGATAATCAATGCAATGAGAATGCTCTCTTCATCATCCAAGATGCAATTCCACCCGAAGATATTCCTCACCTCTGGCCCTACGCCATAGCCAAAGATGCATGGCACCAAGTTGTCTCTCTCTGCCGGGGAAGCGTAAGCATTCAACGCTCCAACTATGAAGTGGTGCAAGATGAAGCCGATGAGTTTGCAATGAAAGATGATGAAGAACCTCGTGAGCTTTATCGAAGAGTAACCAAACTTGCGATTTCACTCCAAGATCATGGGAGCAAGGACACGGATGACAATTGGATCAAGCGCAAATTCCTCAAGGCAATGATGACTTACCACAAGGCCATGTCCTCCATCATTCGTCAAAGGACGGACTTCAACACCTTGTCCTCAAGTGAAGTTTTGGATGAGTTTGTGGCTATGAGCATCTTGGACAAGACTGCCGATAATGCGGTGCTTCACTCTCAAAGGGCAAAGAAGCCCAACCTTGCATTGAAGGCCAAGGTTTGTGTTGAAGAAGAAGAAGAAGAAGAGGAAAGCAACCCCGAAGATACAAATTATGCCTATCATGAACACATGGCACTTGCTTCAAGGCAAATTTGGAGCAAGAAAAACACAAGGCCAAACTTCAACAAGAACAACTCAAGTGGCACGAAGAGCAAGCAACGTATGAGGACTTGCTATAATTGTGGCAATGTGAGCCATTTTGTTGCGGAGTGCCCGTATGAGAAGAGGGAAGACAATGGTGGCAAGCTCATCCGAAAGGACAAAGCCAAGTCTTTCCCAAACAAGAGCAACTTCACCAAGAAGACTTCTCACAAGGCGTTGGTGGTACAAGAAGAGTACCATGAGGATGATGATGAAGAACAAGATGGTGAGTCGGTTGCCATGGCCTCCATTGCCATTGCAACAACTCCACGAGTGTCTCTCTTCGACTCACCCAATGAGAACATCACCGCCAAGTGCCTCATGGCTAAAGCCACCAACAAGGTAACCCCCAACATAAAAACTACCATCATTAATAATCCTTCCTTGACGGATTGCATTGATGAATATGAGGGTTCTAGTGTGGAGGAAAATGAGTTTGAGTCCTTTATGGGTAAACTCAAGGGTAAATCCAAGAAGCATTTCATTGCTCTCTTGGAACAACTTGGCGAAGCCAATGACATGATCGAGGCTCACGAATATAATATCTCCAAAATGGAGGGGCATAGTCGTGACTATGCCGATGAGATTTCAGATCTTTCCAATGATCTTGAGGAAGAGTGTGGTCTTCGTTTGGCTCTTGAGGAGTCACACAACGTAGATCACGCCAAGTTAAAGAAAGATTTTGATCATGCTCTTATTGTTTCTCGTGTGCTAAACTCCGAGAAGGCCAAGCTTGAGGTTGATCTTGCTAGACTCAAAGAGGAGCTTGACCTACTTGACAAGGCTCACAAGGTCTTGAAGGGTGCTCATGCTAGCCTCAAAGAGTCTCATGATCAACTTCAAGTAAGGCTAACCAAGGAGAAATCCACTTTTCCTCGTATGATGTTAATTGATAACACAAATGCTACTAACCCATGTTGTGAGCATGTGCATCTTGTTGAGGAGAATGCTAAGTTGAAGGTGCAACTTGAGAAAGGTCTTGTGTCTTGCATACAAGGCGAGAAGAACCTCAACGACCTTTTGAGCAACCAAAAGGAAGTTATGGCCAAGGAAGGGATTGGGTACGTGCCCAAGTCCAAGAACAAGAAGAAGAATGACAGGGCCAAACGACCTCCTCCTCTCAAGCAAACCTTTGTGAAGGAGGGGGAGGGTGCTACTAAGGATAAGGAGAAGAACACCATGATGGGTAGTGATGCCAATAAGGGCAACGCTTTCCTCCCCAACAAAGCCGGCGACTTTAACCCTTCTTATGTGTTGTGTCGTGCTAGTGATGGGCATGTTTATGCCAAATTTGTTGGTTCTCCTTATGAGTACATTGAATGGTCTATTTGGGTTCCTAAGACCCTTGTTACTAACATCAAAGGACCCATTACAAAATGGGTACCTAAAACCAAGCATTGATCTCTTGTAGGTGTTTGCTTCCGGTGGGGGTTCATCGTTGCTCGATAGTGGAGCCACTAATCATATGACCGGAAGCAAGGACTTGGTGGTGGATGTGCAAAAGATTCCATCCATGCCCACCAACGTCGAGTGGGGTGACACCTTGTCCTCTAAGATATTGGGACTCGGTAAGGTTGTCATTTCTCATGATCTTACGATCAAGAAGGTCATGCTTGTTGAGTCCCTTGCATACAATTTACTTTCCATTCATCAACTAGCACTCATGGGTTTTGCCACCTTCTTTGATGTTGATACCGTGGCCCTCTTGTGGAGCAAGACTCTTAAAGTAGGCTTTGTTGGGCATGTCGAAAACGGTCTTTATGTGATCAACTTTTCGGAGCGACTCACTGAGACCGCGACATGCCTAATGGCTAAAGTTGGCGTGGGATGGCTTTGGCATCGCCGTCTAGCCCATGTCAGTATGAGATCTTTGCAAAGTCTTCTCAAGGGGGACCATGTCCGTGGACTAACAAATGTTAGTTTTGCCAAAGATCGTGCTTGCAGTGCTTGTATCGAAGGAAAGCTACATGGCTCACCCTCCCACGACTATCATTTTCTCGAAGAGGCCTTTGGAGCTCCTTCACATGGATCTCTTTGGGCCTCCATATTTTTATAGTATTGGGGGTAGGAAGTATTGCTTGGTGATTGTGGATGATTATTCAAGATACACTTGGGTATATTTCTTCAAGAGGAAGAGTGAGACCCAACAAACCGTCATCGACTTTGCAAATGAAGCTCAACGTCAACACAATGCAAATATCTTGACAATAAGAAGTGACAACGACACCGAGTTCAAGAACTACACCTTGAATGAGTTTCTTAGTGATGGGGGGATCAAGCATCAATATTCTGCACCATACACCCCTCAACAAAATGGTGTAGCGGAGAGGAAAAACCTGACTTTGATGGGTGCGACAAGGACCATGATGGCGGAGTTCAAGTCTCCATACAACTTTTGGGTCGTAGCCATCAACACCGCGTGTCATGCATCGAATCGAATCTACCTCCGCAAAGGCTTGAACAAGACTCCATATGAGATACTCACCGGGAACAATCCCAACCTCAAGTACTTCTGGATGTTCGGGTGTAAGTGTTTCATTCTCAAGAAAGGTGTTCGTTTGTCTAAATTTGAGGCTGAAGCTCATAAGGGCATATTTGTTGGTTATGCTACAAACTCTCATGCTTACCGTGTCCTCAATAAGTCCACATGACTTATTGAGGAGACATGTAACATGGAGTTTGATGAGAATAACAGCTCCCAAGTGGAGCAAAGTGGCACTTGTGATGTAGGTGATGAAATTCCTCCCCAAGCCATAAGAAGAATGGGTGTTGGTTTCATTCTACCCATTGAGGAACCCCTTGTGGCCGAAGGAGAAGGACAATGCTCCACTCAAGTAGAGCCATCACCAACCCAAGGCCCACACGCTTCCGAAGAACAAAGTGAAGGCCCTCAACCTCAAGAACAAGACCAAGGGCAAGGTCAATCTCAAGATGGTGTTGTAACATCAAGTGATGCCCAAGGTCAAGTTCTCTCCTCCGAGCAAGTTCAAGATCAAGAGCTTCTTTGAGATCAAGAACAAGCTCAAGACGGTGCTCAATATGATCAAGTGACCACTCCTCGACTCTCCACCGAGGAGGAATTGGAGCGTCGTGCCACCAAGATTGCTTCCAAGCTCTCCACCAAGGATCATCTCATGACAAATGTGCTTGGAAGCTTAAGAAAGGGGGGTAAACATTTGTAGACAATTAGCAAACTATTGTGAACATCACGCATTTGTCTCTTGTGTTGAACCCCAAAAGGCCTATGAGGTGCTCAAAGATCCAGATTGGCTCAATGCCATGCATGAAGAACTCAACAACTTCAAGCGCAACAAGGTATGGAGATTGGTGCCAAGGCCCACAGGGAACCACAATGTCATTGGAACCAAGTGGATATTCAAGAACAAGCAAGACGCTCATGGGATTATCATTCGCAACAAGGCTCGTTTGGTAGCACAAGGCTACTCCCAAGTCGAGGGTATCGACTACGGTGAAACCTTTGCCCCCGTTGCTCGTCTTGAATCCATTCGCATGTTGATCGCATATGCTTCTCATCATAACTTTAAGTTACAACAAATGGATGTGAAGAGTGCTTTTCTTAATGGTCCCATTAATGAGTTGGTATATGTCAAGCAACCCCCCGGGTTCGAGGATCCCTACTTTCCCGATCATGTGTATCAACTCGATAAGGCACTCTATGGCCTTAAACAAGCCCCACGTGCATGGTATGACCACCTTACCGAGTTGTTACAAGACCGTGGCTTTAAAGTTGGGCTAATCGACCCCACTCTTTTTACTAAGAAGGTCAAAGGGGATTTATTTGTATGCCAATTATATGTTGATGATATTATCTTTGGTTCCCCTAACAAAGCTTTCAATGAGGAATTTGCCGCTCTCGTGACCTCAAAGTTCGAGATGTCTTCCATGGGAGAGTTGAAGTTTTTTCTTGGGTTCGAAGTGAAGCAAAGAAGAGAAAGAACCTTCATCAACCAAGCCAAATACACTCAAGACATGCTCAAGAGATTCAAGCTAAGTGATGTCAAGCCGGCTGATACGTCTCCGACGTATCTATAATTTTTTATTGTTCCATGGTATTATATTATCTGCTTTGGATGTTTATGGGCTTTACTATACACTTTTATATTATTTTTGGGACTAACCTATTAACCCAGAGCCCAGTGCTAGTTTCTGTTTTTTCCTTGTGTTAGAATATCGCAAAAAAGGAAAATCAAACGGAGTCCAATTGACCTAAAACTTCACGGAACTTATTTTTGGATCAGAAGAATCCCAGAAGACTTGGAGTGCACGTCAGGGGATCAACGAGGAGGCCACGAGGCAGGGGGCGCGCCCTCCACCCTCGTGGCCCCCCTGATGCACTTCTTCCTCCTATATATCTCCATATACCCTAAAACGATCGGGGAAGACAATAGATCGGGAGTTCCGCCGCCAGAAGCCTCCGTAGCCACCGAAAGTCAATCTAGACCCATTCCGGCACCCTGCCAGAGGGGGAATCCCTCTCCGGTGGCCATCTTCATCATCTCGGTACTCTCCATGATGAGGAGGGAGTAGTTCTCCCTCGGGGCTGAGGGTATGTACCAGTAGCTATGTGTTTGATCTCTCTCTCTCTCTCTCTCTCTCTCTCGTGTTCTTGAGGTGATACGACCTTGATGTATCGCGAGCTTTGCTATTATAGTTGGATCCTATGATGTTTCTTCCCCACTCTACTCTCTTGTAATGGATTGAGTTTCCCCTTTGAAGTTATCTTATCGGATTGAGTCTTTAAAGATTTGAGAACACTTGATGTATGTCTTGCCGTGCGTATCTATGGTGACAATGGGATATCACGTGATTCACTTGATGTATGTTTTGGTGATCAACTTGCGGCTTCCGCCCATGAACCTATGCATAGGGGTTGGCACACGTTTTCTTCGTGATTCTCCGGTAGAAACTTTGGGGCACTCTTTGAGGTCCTATGTGTTGGTTGAATAGATGAATCTGAGATTGTGTGATGCATGTCGTATAATCATACCCACGGATACTTGAGGTGACATTGGAGTATCTAGGTGACATTAGGGTTTTGGGAGTCCTAAACAGCATGGTAATTTGCTTTGGTTATGTATTTAGTCCTAATATGATGGGCATCCAAGAGGGATATAATAAAAACTTTCATATAAAGTGCATTGAATACTATGAGAAGTTTGATACTTGATGATTGTTTTGAGATATGAATATGGTGATATTAGAGTCATGATGGTTGAGTAGTTGTGAATTTGAGAAATACTTGTGTTAAAGTTTCTGATTCCCGTAGCATGCACGTATGGTGAACCGTTATGTGATGAAGTTGGAGCATGATTTATTTATTGATTGTCTTCCTTATGAGTGGCGGTCGGGGACGAGCGATGGTCTTTTCCTACCAATCTATCCCACTAGGAGCATGCATGTAATACTTTGTTTCGATAACTAATAGATTTTTGCAATAAGTATGTGAGTTCTTTATGACTAATGTTGAGTCCATGGATTATACGCACTCTCACCCTTCCACCATTGCTAGCCTCTCTAATACCGCGCACTTTTCGCCGTATCATACACCCACCATATACCTTCCTCAAAACAGCCACCATACCTAACTATTATGGCATTTCCATGGCCATTCCAAGATATATCGCCATGCAACTTACCACCGTTCCGTTTATTATGACACGCTTCATCATTGTCATATTGCTTAGCATGATCATGTAGTCGACATCGTATTTGTGGCAAAGCCACATTCATAATTCTTTCATACATGTCACTCATGAGTCATTGCATATCCCGGTACACCGCCGGAGGCATTCACATAGAGTCATCTTTTGTTCTAAGTATCGAGTTGTAATTCTTGAGTTGTAAGAAAATAAAAGTACGATGATCATTAGTATTAGAGCATTGTCCCAGTGAGGAAAGGATGATGGAGACTATGATTCCCCCACAAGTCGGGATGAGACTCCGGACGAAAATAAATAAATAAAAGAGGCCAAAGAAGCCCAAATAAAAAGAAGAAGAGAAAAGAGGCCATAAAAAGAGAAGGCCCAAATAAAAAAAATAAAAAAATGAGAGAAAAAGAGAGAAGGGGCAATGCTACTGTCCTTTTACCACACTTGTGCTTCAAAGTAGCACCATGATCTTCATGATAGAGAGTCTCCTATGTTGTCGCTTTCATATACTAGTGGGAATATTTCATTATAGAACTTGGCTTGTATATTCCAATGATGGGCTTCCTCAAAATGCCCTAGGTCTTCATGAGCAAGTGAGTTGGATGCACACCCACCTAGTTTCTTTTGTTGAGATTTCATACATTTATAGCTCTAGTGCATCCGTTGCATGGCAATCCCTACTCACCCACATTGATATCTATTGATGGGCATCTCCATAGCCCGTTGATACGCCTAGTTGGTGTGAGACTATCTTCTCCCTTTTCTTCTTCTCCACAACCACCATTCTATTCCACCTATAGTGATATGTCCATGGCTCACGCTCATATATTGCGTGAAGATTGAAAAAGTTTGAGAACATCAAAAGTATGAAACAATTGCTTAGCTTGTCATCGGGGTCGTGCACGATTTAAATATTTTGTGTGGTGAAGATGGAGCATAGCCAGACTATATGATTTTGTAGGGATAGCTTTCTTTAGCCATGTTATTTTGAGAAGACATGATTGCTTAGTTAGTATGCTTGAAGTATCATTATTTTTATGTCAATATTAAACTTTTGTCTTGAATCTTATGGATCTGAACATTCATGCCAAAATGAAGAGAATTACTTAGAGAAATATGTTAGGTAGCATTCCACATAAAAAATTCTGTTTTTATCATTTACCTACTCGAGGACGAGCAGGAATTAAGCTTGGGGATGCTAATACGTCTCCAACGTATCTATAATTTTTGATTGTTCCATGCTATTTATATTATCTGTTTTGGATGTTTATGGTATTTATTATACACTTTTATATTATTTTTGGGACTAACCTATTAACCCAGAGCCCAATGCCAGTTTATGTTTTTTCCTTGTTTTAGAATATCGCAGAAAAGGAAAATCAAACGGAGTCCAATTGACCTGAAACTTCATGGAACTTATTTTTGGATCAGAAGAAGCCCAGAAGACTTGGAGTGCACGTCAGGGGATCAACGAGGAGGCCACGAGGCAGGGGGGCGCCCACCCTCCCTAGGCGCGCCCTCCACCCTCGTGGGCCCCGCGTGGCCCCCATGACGCACTTCTTCCTCCTATATATCTCCATATACCCTAAAACGATCGGGGAACACAAAAGATCGGGAGTTCCACCGCGAGAAGCCTCCGTAGCCACCGAAAGTCAATCTAGACCCGTTCCGGCACCCTGCCGGAGGCAGAATCCCTCTCCGGTGGTCATCTTCATCATCCCGGTGCTCTCCATGACGAGGAGGGAGTAGTTCTCCCTCGGGGCTGAGGGTATGTACCAGTAGCTATGTGTTTGATCTCTCTCTCTCGTGTTCTTGAGGTGATACGATCTTGATGTATCGCGAGCTTTGCTATTATAGTTGGATCCTATGATGTTTCTTCCCCCCTCTACCCTCTTGTAATGGATTGAGTTTCCCCTTTGAAGTTATCTTATCGGATTGAGTCTTTAAAGATTTGAGAACACTTGATGTATGTCTTGCCGTGCGTATCTGTGGTGACAATGGGATATCACGTGATTCACTTGATGTATGTTTTGGTGATCAACTTGCAGGTTCCTCCCATGAACCTATGCATAGGGGTTGGCACACGTTTTCGTCGTGATTCTCCGGTAGAAACTTTGGGGCACTCTTTGAGGTCCTATGTGTTGGGTTGAATAGATGAATCTGAGATTGTGTGATGCATATCGTATAATCATACCCACGGATACTTGAGGTGACATTGGAGTATCTAGGTGACATTAGGGTTTTGGTTGATTTGCGTCTTAAGGTGTTATTCTAGTACGAACTCTAGGGCTGTTTGTGACACTTATAGGAATAGCCCAACGGATTGATTGGAAAGAATAACTTTGAGGTGGTTTCGTACCCTACCATAATCTCTTTGTTTGTTCTCCACTATTAGTGACTTTGGAGTGACTCTTTGTTGCATGTTTAGGGATAGTTATGTGATCCAATTATGTTATTATTGTTGAGGGAACTTGCACTAGTGAAAGTATGAACCCTAGGCCTTGTTTCAACGCATTGCAATACCGTTTACGCTCACTTTTATCATTAGTTACCTTGCTGTTTTTATATTTTCAGATTACAAAAACTATTATCTACTATCCATATTGCACTTGTATCACCATCTCTTCGCCGAACTAGTGCACCTATACAATTTACCATTGTATTGGGTGTGTTGGGGACACAAGAGACTCTTTGTCATTTGGTTGCAGGGTTGCTTGAGAGAGACCATCTTCATCCTATGCCTCCTACGGATTGATAAACCTTTGGTCATCCACTTGAGGGAAATTTGCTACTGTCCTACAAACCTCTGCACTTGGAGGCCCAACAACGTCTACAAGTAGAAGGTTGTGTAGTAGACATCACCGGCGTCCACTCCTATGCCCGTCAAATGCCAACTTGACATGGATCCCAATGGTAAAGCGGTGGATCAAAAGGTATATCGCTCCATGATTGGCTCCTTGCTTTACCTTTGTGCATCTAGACCGGATATCATGTTGAGTGTGGGAATTTGTGCACAGTTTCAAGCCACACCTAAGGAAAGTCACTTAGTGGCGGTCAAGCGAATCTTTCGATATTTGGCTCATACCCCAAACTTTGGCCTATGGTACCCAAGAGGAGCAAACTTCAAGCTTGTAGGTTATTCGGACTCAGATTGGGTGGGAGACAAAGTGGATAGGAAGTCCACTTCCGAAGGGTGCCAATTCCTTGGTTGCTCTTTGGTAAGTTGGTCTTCGAAGAAACAAAGTTGTGTGTCTCTCTCGTCCACCGAAGCGGAGTATGTGGCGGCCGGTAGTTGTTGTGCACAACTTTTATGGATGAGGCAAACTTTAAAGGATTATGGTGTCATTTGTGACAAAGTGCCTCTTTGGTGTGACAATGAAAGTGCAATCAAGATTTCTCTCAACCCGGTGCAACACTTCAAAACAAAGCATATTGAGATCCGGTATCACTTCATCCGGGATCATATTAGGCAAGTGATACGTCTCCAACGTATCTGTAGTTTTTGATTGCTCCATGCTATATTATCTTCTGTTTTGGACATTATTAGGCTTTATTATGCACTTTTATATTATTTTTGGGACTAACCTATTAACCAGAGGCCCAACCCAGAATTGATGTTTTTTTGCCTATTTTAGGGTTTCGAAGAAAAGGAATATCAAACGGAGTCCAAACGGAATGAAACCTTCGGGAACGTGATTTTTGGAACGAACAAGATCCAGGAGACTTGGACCCTACGTCAAGCAACCAACAGGGAGGCCGCGAGGTAGAGGGGCGCGCCTACCCCCCCCCCCCCGGCGTGCCCTCCACCCTCGTGGCCCCCCTGTTGCTCCATCGACATACTTCTTCCTCCTATATATACCTACGTACCCCCAAACGATCAGAACAGGAGCCAAAACCCTAATTCCACCGCTGTAACTTTCTGTATCCACGAGATCCCATCTTGGGGCCTGTTCCAGAGTTCCGCCGGAGGGGGCATCAATCACGGAGGGCTTCTACATCAACACCATAGCCTCTCCAATGAAGTGTGAGTAGTTTACCTCAGACCTTCGGGTCCATAGTTATTAGCTAGATGGCTTCTTCTCTCTTTTTGGATCTCAATACAAAGTTCTCCCCCTCTCTTGTGGAGATCTATTCGATGTAATCTTCTTTTGCGGTGTGTTTGTTGAGACCGATGAATTGTGGGTTTATCATCAAGTTTATCTATGAAAAATATTTGAATCTTCTCTAAATTCTTTTATGTATGATTGGTTATCTTTGCAAGTCTCTTCGAATTATCAGTTTGGTTTGGCCTACTAGATTGATCTTTCTTGCAATGGGAGAAGTGCTTAGCTTTGGGTTCAATCTTGCGGTGTCCTTTCCCAGTGACAGTAGGGGTAGCAAGGCACGTATTGTATTGTTGCCATCGAGGATAACAAGATGTGGTTTTCATCATATTGCATGAGTTTATCCCTCTACATCATGTCATCTTGCTTAAGGCGTTACTCTGTTCTTATGAACTTAATACTCTAGATGCATGCTGGATAGCGGTCGATGTGTGGAGTAATAGTAGTAGATGCAGGCAAGAATCGGTCTACTTGTCTTGGACGTGATGCCTATATACATGATCATACCTAGATATTCTCATAACTATGCTCAATTCTTTCAATTGCTCAACAGTAATTTGTTCACCCACCGTAAAATACTTATGCTCTTGAGAGAAGCCACTAGTGAAACCTGAAGGAAATATGCCCTAGAGGCAATAATAAAGTTATTATTTATTTCCTCATGATAAATGTTTACTATTCATGCTAGAATTGTATTAACAGGAAACATAATACATGTGTGAATACATAGACAAACATCATGTCACTAGTATGCCTCTACTTGACTAGCTCATTGATCAGAGATGGTTATGTTTCCTAACCATAGACAAAGTGTTGTCATTTGATTAATGAGATCACATCATTAGGAGAATGATGTGATTGACTTGACCCATTCCGTTAGCTTGGCACCCGATCGTTTAGTATGTTGCTATTGCTTTCTTCATGACTTATACATGTTCCTATGACTATGAGATTATGCAACTCCCATTTATCGGAGGAAGACTTTGTGTGCCACCAAACATCACAACGTAACTGGGTGATTATAAAGGTGCTCTACAGGTGTCTCCAAATGTACTTGTTGGGTTGGCATATTTCGAGATTAGGATTTGTCACTTCAATTGTCGGAGAGGTATCTCTAGGCCCTCTCGGTAATGCACATCACTTAAGCCTTGCAAGCATTGGAACTAATGAGTTAGTTGCGGGATGGTGTATTACAGAACGAGTAAAGAGACTTGTCGGTAATGAGATTGAACTAGGTATTGAGATACCGACGATCGAATCTCGGGCAAGTAACATACCGATGACAAAGGGAACAACGTATGTTGTTATGCGGTTTGACCGATAAAGATCTTCGTAGAATATGTGGGAGCCAATATGAACATCCAGGTTCCGCTATTTGTTATTGACCGGAGACATGTCTTGGTCATGTCTACATAGTTCTCGAACCCGTAGGGTCCGCACGCTTAATGTTTCGATGACGGTTATATTATGAGTTTATATGTTTTGATGTACCAGTGGTTGTTCGGAGTCCCGGATGTGATCTCGGACATGACGAGGAGTCTTGAAATGGTCGAGACATGAAGATTGATATATTGGAAGCCTATGTATGGATATCGGAAGTGTTTCGAGTGAAATCGGAATTTTACCGGAGTACCGGGAGGTTACCGGAACCCCCGGGGGCTTAATGGGCCTACATGGGCCTTAGTGGAAATAGAGGGCAACAAGGGGAGTGTGGGGCGCGCCCCCCAAGGCCCAAACGAAATTGGTTTAGGGCAAGGGGGGCTGGGCCCCTCTTTCCTTCTCCCCCTCTCCCTTTCCTTCCCCCTCTCCTACTCCTACTAGGAATAGGAGGAGTCCTACTCCTAGTGGGAGTTGGACTCCCCCTTGGCGCACCTCTCCCTGGCCGGCCGCCTCCTCCCCTTGCTCCTTTATATACGGGGGCAGGGGGCACCCCATAGAGACAACAATTGATCGTTTGATCTTTTAGCCGTGTGCGGTGCCCCCTCCACCATAGTCCACCTCGATAATATTGTAGCGGTGCTTAGGCGAAGCCCTGCATCGGTAGAACATCATCGTCGTCACCACGCCGTCGTGCTGACGAAACTCTCCCTCAACACTCGGCTGGATCGGAGTTCGAGGGACGTCATCGGGCTGAACATGTGTTGAACTCGGAGGTGTCGTACATTCGGTACTTGATCGGTCGGATCATGAAGACGTATGACTACATCAACCGCGTTGTGCCAACACTTCCGCTTTCGGTCTACGAGGGTACGTGGACAACACTCTCCCCTCTTGTTGCTATGCATCACCATGATCTTGCGTGTGCGTAGGAATTTTTTTGAAATTACTACGTTCCCCAACAAAACCTATGGCCCCCGTGTCTATCTTCATCATATTAATCTTCCAACACTTAGTTATTTTCCTTTGCCTTTTATTTTACTTTGCATCTTTATCATAAAAATACCAAAAATATTATCTTATCATATCTATCAAATCTCACTCTCATAAGTGACCATGTAGGGATTGACAACCCCTTATCGCGTTGGTTGCGAGGATTTATTTGTTTTGTGCAGGTGCGAGGGACTCACGTGTAGCCTCCTACCGGATTGATACCTTGGTTCTCAAAAACTGAGGGAAATACTTACGCTACTTTGCTGCACCACCCTTTCCTCTTCAAGTTAAAACCAACGCAGTGCTCAAGAGGTAGTAAGAAGGATTTCTGGAGCCGTTGTCGGGAAGGTCTACACAAAAGTCAACATACCAAGTACCCATCACAAACCCTTATCTCCCGCATTACATTATTTGCCATTTGCCTCTCGTTTTCCTCTCCCCCACTTCACCCTTGTCGTTTTATTCGCCCTCTCTCTATCCTCCCTCTCTTTCTCTATTTGCCTCTTTTTGCCCGTTCCTCGTTTTCTTGTGTGTTGGATTTCTTGCTTGTCACGATGGCTCAAGATAACACTAAATTGTGTGACTTTACCAATACCAACAACAATGATTTTATTAGCACTCCGATTACTCCTCTTACCGATGCTGAATCTTGTGAAATTAATGCTGCCTTGCTGAATCTTGTCATGAAAGATCTGTTTTCCGGCTTTCCTAGTGAAGACGCCGTTACCCATCTGAATAGCTTCTTTGATTTGTATGACATGCAAAAGAAGAAATATGTTGATAATGATATTGTTAAACTGAAGCTATTTCCTTTTTCGCTTAGAGATCGTGCTAAAGCTTGGTTTTCGTCTTTGCCTAAAAATAGTATTGATTCCTGGAATAAGTGCAAAAATGCTTTTATCTCTAAATATTTTCCTCCCGCTAAGATCATCTCTCTTAGAAACGATATTATGAATTTTAAGCAACTTGATCATGAACATGTTGCACAAACTTGGGAGAGGATGAAATTAATGATACATAATTGCCTTACGCATGGTTTGAATTTGTGGATGATTATACAAATTTTTTTATGCCGGATTGAATTTTGCTTCTAGAAATCTTTTAGATTCGGCCACGGGAGGCACTTTTATGGAAATCACTTTAGGAGAAGCTACTAAACTCCTAGATAATATTATGGTTAATTATTCTCAATGACACACTGAAAGATCTACTAATAAAAAAGTGCATGCGATAGAAGAAATTAATGTTTTGAGTGGAAAGATGGATGAACTTATGAAATTATTTGCTAATAAGAGTGTTTCTTCTGATCCTAATGATATACCTTTGTCTACTTTGATTGAGAATAATAATGAATCTATGGATGTGAATTTTGTTGGTAGGAATAATTTTGGTAACAACGTGTATAGAGGAAACTTTAATCCTAGGCCTTATCCTAGTAATTCCTCTAATGATTATGGTAATTCCTACAACAATTCTTATGGAAATTTTAATAAGATGCCCTCTGATTTTGAATCTAATATTAAAGAATTTAATACTTCGCAAAAGAATTTCAATGCTTTGATTGAAGAAAAAATGCTTAAGATTGATGAGTTGGCTAGGAACATTGATAGAATTTCTCTTGATGTTGATTCTTTGAAACTTAGATCTATTCCACCTAAGCATGATATCAATGAGTCTCTCAAATCCATGAGAATTTCCATTGATGAGTGCAAAGAAAGAACCGCTAGGATGCGTGCTAAGAAAGATTCCTTTATAAGAGCATGTTCTTCTAGTTTTCATGATAATAAAGATGAAGATCTAAAAGTTATTGATGTGTCCCCTATTAAATCTTTGTTTTGCAATATGAATCTTGATAATGATGGGACTGAATATGATCCACCTTTACCTAGAAGGCGTTCCAAAAATTTGGAGTTTTTAGATCTTTATGCTAAATTTGATAAAAATGGGATTGAAGAGATCAAAACTTTAAATAGTAATGAACCCATTATTTTGGATTTCAAGGAATTTAATTATGACAATTGCTCTTTGATAGATTGTATTTCCTTGTTGCAATCCGTACTAAATTCTCCTCATGCTTATAGCCAAAATAAAACTTTTACCAAACATATCGTTGATGCTTTGATGCAATCTTATGAAGAAAAACTTGAGTTGGAAGTTTCTATCCCTAGAAAACTTTATGATAAGTGGGAACCAACTATTAAAATTAAAATTAAAGATCACGAATGCTATGTTTTGTGTGATTTGGGTGCTAGTGTTTCCACGATTCCAAAGACTTTGTGTGATTTATTCGGTTTCCGGAATTTTGATGATTGCTCTTTAAACTTGCACCTTGCGGATTCCACTATTAAGAAACCTATGGGAAGAATTAATGATGTTCTTATTGTTGCAAATAGTAACTATGTGCCCGTAGATTTTATTGTTCTTGACATAGATTGCAATCCTTCATGTCCTATTATTCTTGGTAGACCTTTCCTTAGAACGATTGGTGCGGTTATTGATATGAAGGAAGGAAATATTAGATTCCAATTTCCGTTAAGGAAAGGCATGGAACACTTTCCTAGAAAGAAAATTAAATTACCTTATGAATCTATTACGAGAGCCACTTATGGATTGACTACCAAAGATGGCAATATCTAGATCTATCCTTGCTTTTTATGCCTAGCTAGGGGCATTAAACGATAACGTTTGTTGGGAGGCAACCCAATTTCATTTTTATTCCTTGCTTTCTGCTCCTATTTAGTAATAAATAATTTATTTATCCTGTGTTTTGGTTGTGTTTTTTGTGTTTAATTAGTGTTTGTGCCAAGTAGAACGCGTTGGGAAGACTTGGGGAACGTCTTGTTAATCTTGCTGTAAAAAACAGAAACTTTAGCGCTCACGAGAACTGCTGCCATTTTTATTTGGAAAGTGCTATTTAGTTAATTCTTTTTGAATATGATTAATAGATAAATTACTCACGTCCAGCAATTTATTTTAGAATTTTTGGGGTTCCATATCTTGCGCTAGATACAGATTACTACAGACTGTTCTGTTTTTGACAGATTCTGTTTTTCGTGTGTTGTTTGCTTATTTTGATGAATCTATGGCTTGTAAAATAGTTTATAAACCATAGAGAAGTTGGAATACAGTAGGTTTAACACCAATATAAATAAAGAATGAGTTCTTTACAGTACCTTAAAGTGGTCTTTTGTTTTGTTTCGCTAACGAAGCTCACGAGATTTTCTACTTTAAGTTTTGTGTTGTGAAGTTTTTCAAGTTTTGGGTAAAGAGTTGATGGATTATGGAACAAGGAGTGGAAAGAGCCTAAGCTTGGGGATTCTCATGGCACCCCCAAGATAATCTAAGGAGACCTAAAAGCTGAAGCTTTGGGATGCCCCCGGAAGGCATCCCCTCTTTTGTCTATTTCCATCGGTAACTTTACTTGGAGCTATATTTTTATTCACCACATGATATGTGTTTTGCTTGGAGCGTCTTGTATGATTTGAGTCTTTGATTTTTAGTTTACCACCATCATCTTTGCTGTACACACATTTTGAGAGAGACACACATGATTCAAAAATTATTAGAATACTCTATGTGCTTCACTTATATCTTTTGAGTTATATAGTTTTTGCTCTAGTACTTCACTTATACCTTTTAGAGCACGATGGTGGATTTGTTTTATAGAAACTATTGATCTCTCATGCTTCACTTAGATTATTTTTAGAGTCTTAAATAGCATGGTAATTTGCTTAAATGATCCTAATATGCTAGGTATTCAAGATTAGTAAAAACTTTCTTATGAGTGTTTTGAATACTAAGAGAAGTTTGATGTTTGATGATTGTTTTGAGATATGGAGGTAGTGATATTAAAGTTGTGCTAGTTGAGTAGTTGTGAAATTGAGAAATACCTGTGTTGAAGTTTGCAAGTCTCGTAGCATGCATGTATGGTAAACGTTATGTAACAAATTTGAAACATGAGGTGTTCTTTGATTGTCTGCCTTATGAGTGGCGGCCGGGGACGAGCGATGGTCTTTTCCTACCAATCTATCCCCCTAGGAGCATGCGCGTAGTGCTTGGTTTTTGATGACTTGTAGATTTTTGCAATAAGTATGTGAGTTCTTTATGACTAATGTTGAGTCATTATACGCACTCTCACCCTTCCATCATTGCTAGCCTCTTCGGTACCGTGCACTGCCCTTTCTCACATTGAGAGTTGGTGCAAACTTCACCGGTGCATCCAAACCCCGTGATATGATACACTCTTTCACACATAAACCTCCTTATATCTTCCTCAAAACAGCCACCATACCTACCTATTATGGCATTTCCATAGCCATTCTGAGATATATTTCCATGCAACTTTCCACCATCCTGTTTATCATGACACGTTCATCATTGTCATATTGCTTTGCATGATCATGTAGTTGACATCGTCTTTGTGGCAAAGCCGCCGTTCATAATTCTTTCATACATGTCACACTTGATTCATTGCATATCCCGGTATACCACCGAAGGCATTCATATAGAGTCATACCTTGTTATAGTATCGAGTTGTAATCATTGAGTTGTAAATAAATAGAAGTGTGATGATCATCATTTAATAGAGCATTGTCCCAATAAAAAAAGAGAAAGGCCAAAAAAAAGAAGGCCCCAAAAAAGAGAAATGAAAAGGGACAATGCTACTATCTTTTTTTCCACACTTGTGCTTCAAAGTAGCACCATGATCTTCATGATAGAGAGTATCTTGTTTTGTCACTTTCATATACTAGTGGGAATTTTTCATTATAGAACTTGGCTTGTATATTCCAACAATGGGCCTCCTCAAGTGCCCCAGGTCTTCGTGAGCAAGCAAGTTGGATGCACACCCACTAGTTTATTTTGATGAGCTTTCATACATTTATAGCAATAGTGCATTCGTTGCATGGCAATCCCTACTCCTTGCATTAACGTCAATCGACGGGCATCTCCATAGCTCATTTATTAGCCTCGTTGATGTGATACTTTCTCATTTTTTGTCTTCTCCACATAACCCCCATCATTATACTCTATTCCACCCATAGTGCTATATCCATGGCCCACGCTCATGTATTGCGTGAAGGTTTATAAAGTTTGAGATTACTAAAGTATGAAACAATTGCTTGGCTTGTCATCGGGGTTGTGCATGATGAGAGCATTCTTGTGTGACGAAAATGGAGCATGAATAAACTATATGATTTCGTAGGGATGAACTTTCTTTGGCCATGTTATTTTGAGAAGACATAATTGCTTAGTTAGTATGCTTGAAGTATTATTATTTCTATGTCAATATTAAACTTTTGTCTTGAATCTTTCGGATCTGAATATTCATGCCACAATTAAGAAGAATTGCATTGAAATCATGCCAAGTAGCATTCCACATCAAAAATTCTATTTTTATCATTTACCTACTCGAGGACGAGCAGGAATTAAGCTTGGGGATGCTTGATACGTCTCCAACGTATCTATAATTTTTGATTGCTCTATGCTATATTATCTTCTGTTTTGGACACTATTGGGCTTTATTATCCACTTCTATATTATTTTTGGACTAACCTATTAACCGGAGGCCCAGCCCAGAATTGCTGTTTTTTTTGCCTATTTTAGGGTTTTGAAGAAAAGGAATATCAAACAGAGTCCAAACGGAATGAAACCTTCGGGAACGTGATTTTTGGAACGAACAAGATCCAGGAGACTTGGACCCTACGTCAAGCAACCAACAGGGAGGCCACGAGGTAGGGGGCGCGCCTACCCCCCTCCCATGAGCACCCTCCACCCTCGTGGGGCCCCTGTTGCTCCACCGTCGTACTTCTTCCTCCTATATATACCTACGTACCCCAAACGATCAGAACAGGAGCCTGATACGTCTCCGTCGTATCTACTTTTCCAAACACTTTTGCCCTTGTTTTGGACTCTAACTTGCATGATTTGAATGGAACTAACCCGGACTGACGCTGTTTTCAGCAGAATTGCCATGTTGTTATTTATGTGCAGAAACAAAAGTTCTCGAAATGACCTGAAACTTCACGGAACTTCTATTTGGAAGTAATAAAAAATCCTTGCAAAAGATGAAGACCAGGGGGCCCACCACCTGTCCACGAGGGTGGGGGTGCGCGCCTGCCCCCCTAGGGCGCGCCCCCTACCTCGTGGGCCCCCTGGAGTTCCTCCGACCTCAACTCCAACTCTATATATTTGGTTTAAGGGAGAAAGAAATAAAGGAGAAGGATTCATCGCGTTTTACGATACGGAGCCGCCACCAAGCCCTAAAACCTCTCGGGAGGGCTGATCTGGAGTCCATTCGGGGCTCCGGAGAGGGGAATCCGTCGCCATCGTCATCATCAACCATCCTCCATCACCAATTTCATGATGCTCACCGACGTGCGTGAGTAATTCCATCGTAGGCTTGCTGGGCGGTGATGGGTTGGATGAGATTTATCATGTAATCGAGTTAGTTTTGTTAGGGTTTGATCCCTAGTATCCACTATGTTCTGAGATTGATGTTGCTATGACTTTGCTATGCTTAATGCTTGTCACTAGGGCCCGAGTGCCATGATTTCAGATCTGAACCTATTATGTTTTCATCAATATATGAGAGTTCTTGATCCTATCTTGCAAGTCTATAGTCACCTATTATGTGTTATGATCCGTTAACCTCGAAGTGACAATAATCGGGATACTTACCGGTGATGACCGTAGTTTGAGGAGTTCATGTATTCACTATGTGTTAATGCTTTGTTCCGGTTCTCTATTAAAGGGAGGCCTTAATATCCATTAGTTTCCGTAAGGACCCCGCTGCCACGGGAGGGTAGGACAAAAGATGCCATGCAAGTTCTTTTCCATAAGCACGTATGACTATATTCGAAATACATGCCTACATTAAATTGATGAATTGGAGCTAGTTCTGTGTCACCCTAGGTTATGACTGTTACATGATGAACCACATCCGGCATAATTCTCTATCACCGATCCATTGCCTACGAGCTTTCCATATATTGTTCTTCGCTTATTTACTTTTCTGTTGCTGTTGCTATCATCACTACAAAATACCAAAAACATTACTTGTGCTATCATTACCTTTTGCTACCGTTACCACTACTATCATATTACTTTGCTACTAAAAACTTTGCTGCAGATATTAAGTTTCCAGGTGTGGTTGAATTGACAACTCAGCTGCTAATACTTGAGAATATTCTTTGGCTCCCCTTGTGTTGAATCAATAAATTTGGGTTGAATACTCTACCCTCGAAAACTGTTGCGATCCCCTATACTTGTGGGTTATTAGAGCCAAAACCCTAATTCCACCGTCGTAACTTTCTGTATCCACGAGATCCCATCTTGGGGCCTGTTCTAGAGCTCCGCGGGAGGGGGCATCGATCACGGAGGGCTTCTACATCAACACCATAGCCTCTCCGATGAAGTGTGAGTAGTTTACCTCAGACCTTCGGGTCCATAGTTATTAGCTAGATGGCTTCTTCTCTCTTTTTGGATCTCAATACAAAGTTCTCCCCTTCTCTTGTGGAGATCTATTCGGTGTAATCTTCTTTTGCGCTGTGTTTGTTGAGACCGATGAATTGTGGGTTTATGATCAAGTTTATCTATGAACAATATTTGAATCTTCTCTGAATTCTTTTATGTATGATTGGTTATCTTTGCAAGTCTCTTCGAATTATCAATTTGGTTTGGCCTACTAGATTGATCTTTCTTGCAATGGGAGAAGTGCTTAGCTTTGTGTTCAATCTTGTGGTGTCCTTTCCCAGTGACAGTAGGGGCAGCAAGGCACGTATTGTATTGTTGCCATCGAGGATAACAAGATGGGGTTTTCATCATATTGCATGAGTTTATCCCTCTACATCATGTCATATTGCTTAAGGCGTTACTCTATTCTTATGAACTTAATTGTCTAGATGCATGCTGGATAGCGGTCGATGTGTGGAGTAATAGTAGTAGATGCAGGCAGGAGTCAGTCTACTTGTCTTGGACGTGATGCCTATATACATGATCATACCTAGATATTCTCATAAATATGCTCAATTCTGCCAATTGCTCAACAGTAATTTGTTCACCCACCGTAAAATACTTATGCTCTTGAGAGAAGCCACTAGTGAAACCTATGGCCCCCGGGTCTATCTTCATCATATTAATCTTCCAACACTTAGTTATTTTCCTTTGCCTTTTATTTTACTTTGCATCTTTATCATAAAAATACCAAAAATATTATCTTATCATATCTATCAGATCTCACTCTCGTAAGTAACCGTGTAGGGATTGACAACCCCTTATCGCGTTGGTTGCGAGGATTTTTTTTTTTTGTGCAGGTGCGAGGGACTCGCGCGTAGCCTCCTACTGGATTGATACCTTGGTTCTCAAAAACTGAGGGAAATACTTACGCCACTTTGCTGCACCACCCTTTCCTCTTCAAGGGAAAACCAACGCAGTGCTCAAGAGGTAGCAGCAAGGAGAGATCGAGCTCAACTATGTCAACACTCATGATAACCTTGTAGATATCTTCACGAAGCCTTTGGATGAAGCTAGATTTCACGAGTTAAGGCATGAGATTAATATCATTGATTCGCGCAATGTTGCTTGAACCCTTGCACATCCCACCATACTCAACTTGCTATCTTGTTTAGGCGTAGGCATGTACAAATAGGGGGAGTGTTGTTCTCTCAATGAACTCTCCCTCCCCCCATTATGCCTAAATTAATCATCTCTTTCACATAAGCCATTTTTGATGGTATTTGTGCTTCAAAGACAAGTGTGGTCATGGGCCCAACGATAATTCTTCGCGGTGCCATACCAATTGACTCAAACATAGGTGGCTCCGGCCACCGCCTCCTTTGGTGAGGTTGTGCTTCGAGTTTTGTCCTTGTTGTCTTTGTCCTCATTTGTTTTCTTTGGCTCTAGGTGTTGTGGTCTCCAAGTGTGGTTTTTCCTTCTTGTTGTTCTTTTAGTCTCTTGGAGATCCTCACACCTTTTGTCTTCCATTCCCGTGCCCTTTCCCTAGCCTTCCTCTTCCCTTGAGAACCCTCTACTCCAATTGCACACACTTGATCTTGGCTTTGATAATGGTGACCAGGCGGTACAACCAGTGTTACGGGCGGTTCTACCGCTGGTACACTCGGGTTGTCCCGCCCCAGGAGGACTCCCAGCAGTGTTTGAGCGGTTCCACCGCTCAATCACTAGGGTGACCTTCTGGCCAGTACTACCGGTTGGTTACAGGCGGTACTACTGCTGCCGACTTGGCGACGGAAGTACCGCCCGCAACCACTGGCTCGTACCAGGTAGCAGTACAACCGCTCTAGTGAGTGGTACAACCGCCGCCGATCTTTGGGCCTATATATACCAGTCAGGGCTGGAGGGGATTTCTTTTTCCCCTCTTCCCAGCCCTTCCCATCTTGTGCCCTAGCCACCGGTCGCCATTGCCTCTGCCCCAGAGTGCTTCTCGTGCTTCGGATCCGTGGGGTCTCCGTGGATCCTCTCCAAGGAGGCCTCCTCCTTTCCGATTTCTTCCCATGGATGCCAGTAATGCCCCATGTCCTCCGTTCTTCGTTCTAGGGTTTGTTCCCTACTTCTAGGGCATTACTTGACATTCCGCATTTATTGTTTAAACTATTGGGTGGAAGAGATCTATTTTTGCCTCCTGCTCAGATTGCACTTCCTAGAGATTAGAATATGGCTAGTGTGATTCATATTTCGTGGTTAGATCTATTTCTTACTGGTAGTACCACTGTTCAGCGGTTCTACCAGCTCTACGGGCGGTACAACCGCTGGAGCGGTACTACCGGTAGGAGAACCGGTACAACCGGGATATCTGCACCACGTAGCCCTGTTCTACTTTCTATGTTTGTGCAATCCATCCATTCCTCTGTTTGTGTGTGCAATCCTCTCATCTTTGCTGGGTTTCTTGTGTTCTCCTCGTGCTTGTGTACAGGTGGCTCTAGTTCTCGCTCTGCTCCTCGCAAGACCAAGAAGCGGGCTAGGAGATGCCCGCGTCCGGCTGAGTCTGATGAAGAAGTGGTGATTCCCACCAAGCCCACTCGCCGTGAGAAGTCTGCCGCTGCCAAACAATGTGTGGTCATGCCCTTGCACCGTTGGAAAGCCAAGGATTGGGAAGCCTTTCGCTCAAAGAATCCTTATGAGGTTCCTATTTGCACCTCGTTGGACCACCGTTCAGTTCCAGAATGAGATGCAAGTACGGATTGTTCATGAACTCTTTGAGCACAACAAGAACAGGTATGCCAAGCAGTGGACCATCGATCTTGACCATTGGAGGAGCAACTTGGAGTATTTTGGTGAGGCTTTGGCTCTCTTTGAGGAATTTGATTTGGTCAAGCTCATGTCATTAACTGTGACTTTGATGTTCAGCTTATCCATCACTTCTATGCCACTGTTCATTTTGGAGAAGATGACACTCGCACTCTCACGTTCATGTGCCATGATGAGCTCTTTCAAGTGCCCTGGAGGGCTTTCTGTAATGCTATTGGGTATGACGATACCGGTCTGGAAGGAAGGGGTGGCATTCGTCCTCATGACCATCCTGAGTCCATGCCTAAGGAGAGGCTTGCCCCACTGTACATTCGGGGCCGTGGTATCATGGGAGAATCTAAGGATTTGGTGAAGGTCTGTGACATCATGCATCGTGTGTTTTGCAACGTGCTTCTACCCAAGGTGGGAAATCAAGATGAAATCCATGGCTATCTTGTTGACTTGATGGTTGCAATGAAGACCAAGGTGGGCTCTAGGGAAACGTTTGATGTGTCCAACTGGCTGTGGCATGAGATGTACAACATGGTCATCTACAGGAAGGTCCCCATTTATGCTCCGTTTGTCATGTGCTTTCTGAACTCGGTTTGGGAGGTTCGCCGTCCTGGAGAGGCTCTCACTTCTCCCGATAATCTCACTGTTCATGAGGTCAAGCTACTCAAGAAGAAGAAACACGCCGAGCCTCACTTCCCGGCTAATGCTCCTGAGGATGTCTATGCCACCTCGGACGATGAGGACTTTGAGATGGAGCCAGGGGCCAAGCCCTCTTGGGTGGCCAAGCTCACAGCCAAGGTGAAGAAGACTTTCTGCCTCCAGACTGACATTCAGAAGAGGTTGTATGAGGCCCATGTCAATGAGAAGCATGCACAGTGTCGTCAGATTGCAATGATGAAG
Organism: Triticum aestivum; assembly: GCF_018294505.1. Taxonomy (NCBI): domain Eukaryota; kingdom Viridiplantae; phylum Streptophyta; class Magnoliopsida; order Poales; family Poaceae; genus Triticum; species Triticum aestivum. The sequence goes on from NC_057800.1 coordinate 432,106,300, forward strand.
CACCTCAACATGCCTGTCCAGAGTGGTTCTGAGAAGAGCATCACACCGGAGGAGCGCTGGATCTCTGCTCACAGCACGTGGCCTGATGATGAGGTCCCTCGCCAGCCTTCCACCTCCTTTGCTGCAACTGATGATATCTTGGAGGAATCCGATCACGACGATGATGACGAGTCTACTGATGATGAGGATTCAGATGCTACCGAGGAGTCAAAGGAGGACGATTGAGCTTTTGGGGTGCTAGCTTCGCTCTTTTCCTTTTTGGTGTCTTGATGCCAAAGGGGGAGAGAGGTTTATAGGTCTCGGGATTTGCATGGGTCTTTGCCTTGCTTGGGTTTGTGTTTTCCTTTCGTTCGTGGTGTTGAACTTTGGCTTGTGAACCTTGTTGCTTATCTCACCTTGCATGGTGTAAGACATGTGCTTATCTAGCTATCTATCTCTATTTTCGGTGATATTGTTATTTATTCCATTATTATCTTTACCTTCATATTATGTGCTTATTGTTTATCCTCGCATTCCCTCTTGTCGAGTAGGAGTGGTGAGTCTATAAAATCTAGGGGGAGTCTCGCCCTTGATGGGTGACAAAATTGGGGCACACATCTAGGGGGAGTCCCTACTTTTGCAACATAGGCGGTGTTGCGGAAATATTTCTTTTCGTCTTTACATTTTGCAACATAGATGATGTTGCCGGGGGACTTTTGCAACATAGGCGGTGCTGTGGGATATTTTTTTCGTCTTTACTGTTTGCAACATAGATGATGTTGCGGGAGGACTTTTACATGAATGATGTTGCAAAGTTTTTTCACCGAAAATGATGACATCGTATGCGGTGTCAATCAAGAAATTTATGCAACAAAGATGATGTTGTCGGAGGTCTTCTACAACAAGGTTCTTGTTGCGAGAAGTGTAAAATGCATCCCCAACTAGAGCGACGATGAAGGGTGAGACGGGAGGCTGGGGCGGCACAGCTGGGCCGATGGTGGCTAGAGCGGTGCTCGGGCGTGCACACTCGAGTGGCGGCCATGGCTGCAAGCAGGCATAAAGAGGCGGGGAAGGAGATGCAATGCTCGTGATGTTTCTAGAGAAGGGGCATGTGCTGCTTCTCGGACCACGAGGACACGTGTCTGCTGATGGAGAAGATCGATGCAATAGTAGCATCCACCGGCTGATGGGAATAGTCTCCCTTTAAAAACCCGCTTCAAAAAATTGACAATGGTAAAAAAAGCATTGAGTATTTCTTTTATCCCATTTTTGACGTGGAAAACTGCCCATGTTCCGATTTTAGTTGGTGGTGCTGGGAAATGGTCGTTAACGGCCAGTCGGGACCGGCTCGGTCGAAACATTTCCCTTTAGGGAAACAGCCGTCACTGCCCGCTCACTCTCTCACATCTCTAACGCGGATTGAAGCTCCTCGCTCCCATGGTGGCGGCGGGACCCAGATGCGGTGGCGCAAGATCCAACAACGACGACATGGTGGGCAGCGGCGGAGCTTAGTGCGTTGTTGGGTGTGCCGTGCCCCCCCCCCCCAAGATTGGCACATGCAGGCTTAAATAATTTAGAGAGAGTATAGATTATGAAGTTTTGTGTGTTTGCCCCCCCCCCAAAGATCTTGGTCAAGCTCCGCCATTGATGGTGGGTGGGGGCACATCATCCAACGTGAGCGGTGGCTTTGGGAGGGGCACATCATCCCACGGCGAGGGGAAAGATTGCATTGGAAGTAGCATGTTCCATTCATTGTCGCCACTGTCGGCGGTCGCCCGTAGGGTGTTTGAAAGCCCCACTGGAATAGTAGATGGATAGTGAGCATTCTTTCCCTCTGTCGGTGGGGTGGGGTACATTGTTGTTACCTCACCTGGGAGGGGTAGAGGGAAGGGGGAGAACCCGACGACTCTGTGGTCGAAATCTCCTGTCGTGGCGGCAATAAAGCGGGTGTTGTGTCGGTAACGAGGCTACATGTCTCATCCTTGATAAACGGGAATGCATGCTTGATCTTTTGGTTAAAAAGGGTTTTTATTAAGATTTTGTGGTTGGTTGGCGGCTCTTTGGCGCACTTCTACTTCTTGGGGAGTACTCAATGGTGTCCCTGGTGACCCTATTCAGCATGGTAGGGGCCTTCGATAGGGTGACCCAGTATCACCGTTGTTGTTCGTCCTTGCTATTGACTCGCTTCAACAGATTTTGGACATGGCAACAAAACGTGGAGATCTTCCCAGATTGTTACATGGGTGCGTACCTTCGCACCTCCTTGTATGTCAATGATGCGGTCATTTTCTTGGCACCTCTAAAGGAAGACATTGACATGCTTGTGAGCATCCTCCAGAGCTTTGGTGACGCAATTAGCCTAGTTACGAATGTGCAAAGGAGCTTGGTGGCCCCGATTAGATGTTTGAACATTGATCTAGATGACATTCTTGATGCTTTCCCGGCAGTGCGCACCTAACTTCCTATTCAGTACCTTGACCTCCTCCTCTCGATGCATAGGTTGAGAGGTGGACTTCCAATGCCTTCTTGACAAGATCGCCTGGAAGATCATGTGTGGTATGGACAAATACATTATGATAGCAGGGAGAAGCACTTGGTTTCGTTTGTTTATCGTCTCACAAACCATTACCGTCTCGGGTCTCTCATGGTGCCCAAAGGAACATTGAACTCGATTACTAAGCTTCATCGGCCTCCTTATGGGGCGGTGTAGATCGAGTGTGTAAGGGCATTTCCCTACTTTGTGTTTTGGATGATGATGAGTACCCTTTGTTGGTCTAATCTTGTGCTAAGTGCTTCTGGTTCTCGATGGTTAGGCTTTCATCAGATAGCTATTCTCTCTGGAAGGAAAAGATCGAAGATAGAGTTTTTCTTCGCTGTCGGCGTTCTGGGAATGGGGGTCCCCAGACTTGCCTGCCTGCGACCCACGGCGTGGCTGAGCCAGCAGGCCGTACGACCCATCTTCACCAACAAAGCGCCCAAGACCCTCGCGAGGGGCCAAGCCTCGCGAGGCGGACGGCGCAAGACCTCCTTTGGAGTGGCCTGGCTAGGCAGGCTCACGAGGAGCGGAGATATCAAGGCGAGGCGAACCTCACGAGGTTCTCGTGACGTGAGCCGTGACGATCGACACCAGGCGGGCGCCAGGCGGGCGCCAGCGCGCACAACGTCCTTGTTTCCTCTTTGGTGCAAAGGGGGCAAGCACATCCGCGGAGTACCAAGGCCTCAGGCAAAGGTTGCCATTTCGGTGCAACAAGACCAAGACCGAGGACTGCAAGACGGAGGTCATCGTGGAGCCCAGAACAACGTCACCACCAGAACTTTGTGCACTCGAAGACTACTTTTGTCAGGATAGCTTGTACTAGTTGTCCCCCTTCAAATTAGCCCGCCATTGTTGGCTCCCTTCCCGCTCGATATTTGGGAAGAGGACCAGGGCCACTATAAATAGGACTAGCCACCACCGTGAAAAGGGAGGGAGAAAAAGGGAGCGAGAGGACTGATTGGAGCTTGAGAGAGACCACCTCACACACAAGCTAACCAAGCACAAGAACGCCTTAACCTCAGGAGGCCGTTCTGCCCTTGTATTGTTCATCATTAGCCCAAGAGGCAATCCACCACCACCACACTGGAGTAGGGTATTACACCACAATGGTGGCCCGAACCAGTATAAACCCTGTGTCCTTCTGTGTTGTGAGTTTGTTGAGTTCGTCCGCAAGATCCTAGCAAGCTAGAGCGTAGATCGGTTGAAGGGAAAGACTTCGCGCACACCCCAGTGTTCAAACCTTAAGGGTTTGCCGGGACCCCAACCCCAACATTTGGCGCGCCAGGTAGGGGTGTGCTGGAGCTTTTCTCCATCAACCAATGCCCCGTACCGCCGCACCGCGCTCCCATGACAGGTACCTCGCCACCGACCTCCTCGGCCAGCGCCAGCAGCAGGGGGTCTGGGTACTGAGCCCTGGCCCCTGCTCTCCGGCGGGTGCAGTGGCCGGTCAAGTTCAGGCTGGAGATGCCGCCGCGTTACGACGGCGCGGCAGACTCGACGCTCTTCCTGCTAGCGTATGAGGAGGCCGTCCTCGAAGCCAGAGGTGACGACAAGATCATGGCAACCTTGTGCCCCCTAGCCCTCGCCGGTGAACCACGCGCCTGGCTGCTCGGCCTCCCGGGATCCACGGTGACGTCCTGGGGGGAACTCCGCGACCTCTTCACTGCGCGCTACGCGGCACCGGCACACCACGCAGTCGCGACACTGCTGGGCTACTCCCAAGCACCTCCTTCAGATCGCCACGTCAAGCCTTTCTTCCGCCGGATTGGGGCCACCTGCAAGCGCCCGGGGGCTCCGCCGGGTTGGGCCGCGCCGAAAGCCGACCTCACCTTCGACTCGAAAGACCACCCAGGCTCCACCGCCGGCTCAGGGATGCTTCCGATGCTCTGCACGCCCACCATCAGCAACGTGGCTGTCACCAAGACCCTCATCGACGGCGGCTCTGGTCTCAACCTGCTCTCCGTGGAAGCTTTCAGCCTTCTTCATGTGCCGCTCGAATGGCTCGGCCTCAGCAAGCCCTTCACATGGGTGGGCGGTGGAGCTGCTCACCCCTTGGGGCAGATCCGCCTCCCTGTCACATTTGGCACGCGGGATAACTATCGCACCGAGCTGGTGGACTTCGACATCACCCGCATCGGTCTCCCGTACAATGCCATCCTCGGGTACCCGGCCCTCACTCAGTTCATGGCTGCAACTCACATTGCCTACAACCTCATGAAGATGACAGGGAGCAAGGGCGTCCTCACCATCCAAGGGGACGCTAAGGAGGCCGTGATGGCGCTCAGGCTCACCTTCAAGACCGCGGCAGCAGTGCAGCCAGCCGGCGCCGGTGCGCCGGGGGCCAAGGAGGCTGCGCCCACCAAGAAAAAGCAACTGTTCACCCAAAGACAAGGCAGAGACCAAGCAGGTGCCGGTCAACGAGGATGGGTCTTCAGGAGCCACCTTCACCATAGGAACCGGCCTTAACCCGGGGCAAGAAGAAGCTTTGGTGAGGTTCTTGCGCGCGAACAAGGAGATATTCGCATGGGAGCCCGATCAACTGGTAGGGGTCCCGAGAGAGGTAATCCAGCATCATCTAAATGTGTGCCCCAATGTACGCCTCGTGAAGCAGTGAGCAAGATAGCAGTCCACTAAGAAGCAGGCCTTCATCGTCCAAGAGACGCGCAAGCTGGAGGCGGCAGGTACAATCCGGGAAGTTCGATACCCCGAATGGCTGGCGAACCCCGTTGTAGTGCCGAAGAAAGGCAGGAAGGAACGGATGTGCGTCGACTTCACCATCCAAAACAAAGCCTGCCCCCAAGACCCGTTCCCCCTTCCACGCATCGATCAAAACGTCAACTCCACCGCCGAGTGTGACCTGCTATGTTTCTTGGACGCGTTCTCTAGATACCATCAGATCAAGATGGCGGTGGAGGATGTGGAGAAGACGGCCTTCTTGACACCATGCGGGTTGTACTACTACACCTGCATGCCTTTCGGCCTTCGCAACGCGGGTGCAACCTTTCAGCGGCTGATGCACATCGCCTTGGGGCGGCAGCTTGGCAGGAACACAGAGGCCTACGTTGATGACATAGTGGTTAAATCTCACGAGGCGAGGACGTTGATTCAAGACTTGGAGGAGACCTTCGAGAGATTGCGCCAAGTGAACTTGAGGCTTAACCCGGAAAAGTGTGTGTTTGGCGTCCCATCCGGCAAATTGCTAGGGTTTCTCGTATCCCACAGAGGGATCGAGGCAAACCCGGAAAAGATTAAGGCCATCGAAGACATGAGCCCACCACATACCCTCAAGGAGATGCAAAAATTGGCAGGACGGGTGACCGCATTAGAGCGTTTCATCTCTAAGCTAGGCGAGCGCGCCTTGCCCTTCTTTAAGCTCATGAAGAAGAAAGGCTCCTTCGAGTGGACCCCGGAGGCCGACCAGGTCTTCCGAGACCTCAAGAAATACCTCACCAGCCCCCCGGTGATGGTGGCACCGCGGCCTCTCGAGCCTATCTTGCTCTACCTTGCCGCCACCCTGCCAGCGCGACATTGGTGGCGGTTCAGGAAGAGCGTTAAGATAAGGGTAGAACTGATACACCGGGCCGGAGAGGTGCAGCGAAGCCATCAGCGGCGGAAGACCTAGCTCAGCAGAGCAACATCGCGAAGGCTCCCGAGGGCGGTCAGGTCTCAAGAGACCCATCACCGCAGGATATGCCGCAATCTACGCGGGACCCGAGACTCAACAGTGTACCGGCCCTCGTCGAGCACCCAGTGTACTTCGTCAGCACTGTATTGCGGGACGCGAGGGTGCACTACCCCATGCCGCAGAAGCACCTGCTCGCACTTTTGGTGGCCTCGTGCAAGTTGCGACACTACTTCCAGGGGCACCCCATCAAGGTCGTATCGTCTTAACAGTTGGGGAGGATACTCAAGAGCCCAAAATCAGCTGGAAGGGTCGCTGAATGGAACATCGAGGTGCAAGCATTTCAGCTGGAGTTTAGCACCACCAGGGTCATCAAGGGAGCCGCGCTTGCCGATTTTGTGGCAGAATGGACAGATGCCCCAGCTCTTGAGGAAGGAGAAGACCGGTCCACTTCCCCAGGAAGCGAGGCACCAGATGGCTGGGTCATGTATTTTGATGGCGCCTTTGCACACCAGGGTGCGGGGGCTGGAGAAGTACTCATCTCGCCCACTCAGGACAAGCTTTGCTATGCCATGCAACTCTGCTTTCAGCATGGCGAGAAGGTCTCTAACAATATCACAGAATACGAGGGCCTCATAGCTGGCCTGAAGGCTGCGACGGCTATGGGGGTGAGCCGCCTTACCGTCAAGGGTGACTCACAGCTCCTCGTCAACTTCTCCAACAAAGTGTACGAGCCAAAGGACAAGCACATGGAGGCCTACCTTGCTGAGGTGCGCAAAATGGAAAAGCAGTTCGCAAGCTTGGAGCTGCAGCACGTGCCCCGGGGCACCAACAAGGAAGCTGGTGACATCGCCAAGAGAGCATCCAAGTGGCAACTGCAGGAGCCCGGCGTCTTCGAAGAGTGGCTCTTCAAGCCGTCAGCTACGCCGCCTCTTTCAAGCACGACCCAGCCTCGGGAAGAGCTCCCTCAGCCTCCAGCCTCGGGAGCCCCAGATTGCGGCCCAACCTTAGGAGTTCGGTTACTCTTGGCGCTCGAGCCCCAGGAGGAGTGCTGGACCAAGGAGCTCAAGGAGTACCTGATGCACGGGACACTGTCGGAGAAAGAAGAGGACGCGGAGCGCGTGTCCCGACAGGCCATGGCATACTGCATTCAAGACGGCGAGTTGTACAGGAAACGACCGAATGACGTCACGCTGCGCTGCATCTCCAGTGATCAAGGGAGGGAGCTGCTGACTGACATACATGGCGGGGACTGTGGACATCACTCGTCATCACGGACCCTCGTCGGCAAGGCCTTCCACAGCGGATTCTATTGGCCTACAACACTTAACGATGCAGCCGAGCTGGTGAAGTCCTACGAAGCTTGCCAATTCCACGCCAAGCAAATCCATCAGCCTGCTCAGGGCCTCCAAACCATCCCGCTCACGTGGCCGTTCGCGGTCTGGGGGCTGGACATCCTAGGCCCGTTCCCACGAGTGCCAGGGGGCTACCGCTATCTCTACATCGCCATCGATAAGTTCACTAAGTGGGCAGAGATGGAAGCCGTCTCTCTACCGTCAAGTTCATCAAGGGCCTCGTGAGCCGCTTCGGGGTCCCCAACCGCATCATCACAGATAACGGCTCGCAGTTCACTAGTAACCTCTTTAAAACCTACTGTGCTAACCTTGGAACGCAGATCTGCTACACTTCGGTAGCCCACCCTAGGAGCAATGTCAGGCCGAGCGCGCCAATGCTGAGGTCCTGAGGGGCCTCAAGACCAGGACCTTCAAGAAGAAGCTGGAGGCCTGCGGCAGGGGCTGGCACGACGAGCTCCAGTCCATGCTATGGTCCATCCACACCACCGCTACCAAGCCAACGGGCGAGACTCCGTTCTTCCTCGTCTACGGAGCTGAAGCAGTCCTCCCTCACGAGGCCAGGCATCGCTCCGCACGGGTCCTGGCGTTTGATGAAATGCAGCAGGATGCCATGCGGGGGATGGATCTCGTGCTGGGGGAGGAACGACATCGCGAAGCTGCATTAAGGGCGGCAAGGTACCAGCAAGCGTTGCGGCGCTACCACTGCCGCAACATTCGCTCCAGGACGCTCGAGATGGGTGACCTGGTCCTGAGGCGGGTCCTCTCCAGGGAAGGCTTGCATAAGCTCTCACCCATGTGGGAGGGCCCGTTCAGGGTCGTTCACATAGACAGGCCTGGCGCCGTGCGCTTGGAGACGCAAGAGGGGACACCCATCCAAAACACCTGGAACATCCAGCACCTCCGGAAGTTCTACCCATGAAGCAAGGCCCAGAGCCTGAGAAGCAAGGCCCAGAGCCTGTGAAGCAAGGCCCAGTGCCTATGAAGCAAGGCCCAGAGCCTGTGAAGCAAGGCCCGGTGCCTGTGAAGAATCGCCGCCCGTGACACTCTCACGTAATAATGAGTTGGGGTTGCACACGCCCCAGAGTCTCAGAGCGCCGGCCTCAGGCCCTGGGGCTCCCTCCCACGCCTAGTGGACAGCACTTAGCTCCGCGCTGGTGAGAAGACTCGAAGACTAGATTAGGTGCCGGACGCGGCTTTTCATTTGCTTTCGGTAGTTGGCTTGCTTTTCCTTAATCGAGTTTGCCTTTGGCATTCCTTGCTGATTTGGTTCCTTCGCCTTTTACCGCGTTTTTCGGCTCTGGTTTACCCGTGATCTCTCTCTCTCGCATACCTCGTGAGGGGGCTAGGCAGGTGCCCTCGCGAGCTTTTCCTTCTCTCTGCCTTCTTGTGAGTCACCCTCGTTCGAGCCTGGAAGCTAGCGCAACTCTCTTAAATCCGTGCCCCTCGGGTACCGCGATGCAAAGCGCCAAGTCAAGGTTTGGGTGAACAGCAAAATCCTCTAGCGCACCCCCTAACAAATTCTTGCAGTTCCTGAGCAAACGCAGATATCTCGTGAAGGAAGGGGTGTCCCAAAAACGCCAGGTTAGGTTATCTCTTCGCAAAATAACAACATGGCATGGGAATAACTCGCACATTGCACTAATCAAGAACCATAGTTCGATACACGCCCCTCTGGGCCCATACTGGTTTCATTTTCTGGTGCAGGGAAAGAAAGGAAAAAATCAAACAAAGTGGCGTTTCAACAATCTGCGGGGGCGGGCCCTTAGCGATGCCCAAGCCTAGCCGGACTCCTCCTCGCACTTCACGGAGGCATGTCGATGAGATGACCTGCTGCCTCCTTCGAAGCGAGCACGGCGGCTGATCGTAGCCACTGCTGCCAAAGCTGTTGCAGGAGGGAGAGTCTTCGTAGCTGGAGGAGATGCGATCGCCGCTGAGGGAAGGCTCACCCTCACCCTCGTCACGACCGTTGATAACCCACAAGTATAGGGGATCGCAACAGTTTTCGATAAGTAAGAGTGTCGAACCCAACGAGGAGCTAAAGGTAGAACAAATATTCCCTCGAGTTCTATCGACCGCCGATACAACTCTACGCACGCTTGACGTTCGCTTTACCTAGAACAAGTATGAAGCTAGAAGTACTTTGTAGGAGTTTTTGGATAGGTTTGCAAGATAATAAAGATTACGTAAATAAAAGGTAGGGGTTGTTTAGATAAAGACACAACTAACTTAGTTTTAGTAAAGGGTTTTTTGTTACGAGAAAGTTATTTGTCCCCAGGCAATCGATAACTAGACCGGTAATCACTATTGAAATTTTATATGAGGGAGAGGCATAAGCTAACATACTTTCTCTACTTGGATCATATGCACTTATGATTGGAACTCTAGCAAGCATCCGCAACTACTAAAGATCATTAAGGTAAAACCCAACCATAGCATTAAAGCATCAAGTCCTCTTTATCCCATACACAACAACCCCCTTACTCGGGTTTGCGTTTCAGTCACTCACGCAACCCACTATAAGCGAATCATGAACGTATTGCAACACCCTACAGCGGGGATCCCTCACGCTTGCGTGACACGGAGAGCACCATAGGACAGCACCAATAATAAAACATGCAACTCAAACCAATATTGATCATCAAATAGCCCATAGGACAAAACGGATCTACTCAAACATCATATGATAGCCATACATCATTGGGAAATAATATATAGTGTTGAGCACCATGTTTAAGTAGAGATTACAGCGTGTAAGAGAGAGGTTACACAGCTGCATAGAGGGGGGAAGAGTTGGTGATGATGGCGGTGAAGTTGTTGGTGAAGATTGCGGTGATGATGATGGCCCCCGGTGGCACTCCGGTGCCACCGGAAGCGAGGGGGAGAGAGCCCCCTCCTCCTTCTTCTTCCTTGACCTCCTCCCTAGATGGGAGAAGGGCTTCCCCTCTGGTCCATGGCCTCCATGGCATGGGAGGGGCGAGAGCCCCTCCAAGATTGGATCTGTCTCTCTCTATTTCTGCGTTCTCAGATTCTACCCTTTCACTGTTTTATATATTCCTGGAGATCCGTAACTCCGATTGGGCTGAAATTTTAACATGATCTCTATCCGGATATTAGCTTTCTTGTAGCGAAAGAAGGGCATCAACTGCCTTACGGGGTGGCCACGAGGGTCAGGGACGCGCCTGCCCCCCTGGGGCGCGCCCCCTGCCTCGTAGCCCCCTCGGGCACCGTCTCGCGTGGATTTTTCTTCCAAAAAACATATATATATATATTCCAAAAAAATCTCCGTCAGTTTTTATCCCGTTTGGACTTTGTTTGATATGGATATTCTGCGAAACAAAAAACATGCAACAAACAGGAACTGGCACTGGGCACTGGATCAATATGTTAGTCCCAAAAATAGTATAAAAAGTTGCCAAAAGTATATGAAAATTGTAGAATATTGGCATGGAACAATCAAAAATTATAGATACGACGGAGATGTATCAACCGTCGCCAAGGCCAAGCACCTCCTCACTGTCGTTCGTCTCGGGGCAGCATCCAGCGTGGCGACTATCTTCCCCTAACACCCTCATGAAGAGGGTCGACCTGCCGTCATACTTGAAGTGGAGCATGCACCACCTGCCCAGGCCACGCGCGCGGGCGAACGTCTGCCAGCCGTGGGCCAGGGCTATGTTGCCCGCGGCAGAAGTCTCAACCGCGACCCAGGAGGCCTTGCTGCAGCAACCATCCGCCTGCAACCAGAGCCCCCCTGGACCAGGGGCCGGCAGCTCAGCGACAAAGAAGCGCGGAAGCTGGAGTCAGCTGCCGGCCGGGTTTTCTGACCAAACAACAAACTCCGGCGACGCCTCAGCTGAATGGAAGCGCGGGCGGGGATGCCTCGCCACCATCGCGCACCTCCCCCCGTCGACCAGACCGCCACGATTGGGACGGCCCCCTCCGCATGCCGTGGCGCCGCCTCGACGGTGGGCCATAGCGGGAGTCGCAGCGTGCTTGGGCACCGGGGAACCAGGGCCCTCGCGAGGAGCTTTACCCTTCTCGGCGACATAGAACTTCCTTTGAGGCGCCATCGGAGGCACTGCGAGCAATGGAGCAAGTAAGGAAGAGATGGGCAACGGGGGCTCCGCCCCCCTTCCCATTTATAGCAAGAGAAGGCCAACCGGCGTCTCCCACGATCACAGATAATGATGGTTTCCCTTGCATGTTGCAGGGACTTGTCAAGTCATGCAGTCGCTGAAGCAGTATGGGGAAGCGGAGAAGCCCACGTCCAATCAACCGCCACGCGTCAACCGAGGCCGCAGGCTTTTGGGGCCCGCGGTGCTTCGAGCTTGACCCTTGGCTTCGCCGCGAAGCCAAGCCCGAGCGCACCTTGGGCCCGGGGGCTACTGTCGGTGTTCTGGGAACGGGGGTCCCCAGACTTGCCTGCCTGCGGCCCGCGGCGTGGCTGAGCCAGCAGGCCGTACGGCCCATCTTCACCAACAAAGCACCCAAGACCCTCGCGAGGGGCCAAGCCTCGCGAGGCGGACGACGCAAGACCTCCTCTGGAGTGGCCTGGCTAGGCAGGCTCATGAGAAGCGGAGATATCAAGGCGAGGCTGTAACACCCTCGATGCGACTATAGCTCCCACGTGTCGAGGCACGACTTAGAGACATAATCGCATTGAAGGCATATGTCGCAAGTTAGGCAATCTTCACAACATCCCATGTAATATAAATAATAAAGGGGAGATAACATAGTTGGCTTACACTTGCCACGTCAATCAAGTACATAAATAACATTACATCATCCAAACACTCATGGCCCGACTACGGCGCCAAAATAAAAGAGAACCCAACATGCGACAAGGTCCCGTTCACCCCCAACTGGGCACCACTACTGATCATCGGGAAAGGAAACATAGTAACATTGAGAGTCTTCGTCGAACTCCCACTTGAGCTCATACGCGTCTCCTAGAGCGGAATCATCTGGCCCTGCATCTGGTGTAATAGTAATCTGTGAGCCACAGGGACTCAGCAATCTCGCACCCTCGCGATCAAGACTATTTAAGCTTAAAGGTATGACAAGGTAAATATAGGTGGAGCTGCAGCAAGCGACTAGCAAATATGGTGGCTAACTTATTCGCAAAAGAGGGCGAGAAGAGGAGGCAAAGCGCGAGCGAGAAACTAAAGAGCAACCCCCGCGCAAACATTACTCCAACACCGTGTCCACTTCCCGGACTCCGCCGAGAAGAGGCCATCACGGTAACACACTCAGTTGATTCATTTTAATTAATTAAGGTTCAAGTTATCTACAACCGGACATTAACAGATTCCCATCTGCCCATAACCACGGGCACGGCTTTCGAAAGTTCAAATCCCTGCAGGGGAGTCCCAACTTAGCCCATGACAAGCTCTCACGGTCAACGAAGGAATAGACCTCCTCCCAAGATGTTCCGATCAGACTCGGTATCTCGGTAACTCAAGACACTTCGACAGGTTAAAACAAGACCAGCAACACCGCCCGAATGTGCCGACAAATCCCGATAGGAGCTGCACATATCTCTTTCTCAGGGCACACTCAGATGAGACATCTTACGAGTAAAACCAACCCTCAAGTTGCCCCGAGGTGGCCCCGCAGTCTACTCGGTCGGACCAACACTGAGAGGAGCACTAGCCCGGGGGCGTTTAAAAATAAGATGACCCGCGGGCTCCGGAAACCCAAGGGAAAAAGAGCCTAGGTGGCAAATGGTAAGACCAATGTTGGGCATTGCTGGAAAAGCTTTAATCAAGGCGAAATATCAAGGGGTTCCCATTATAACCCAACCGCGTAAGGAACACAAAATCCGGGAACATAACACCGATATGACGGAAACTAGGGCGGCAAGAGTGGAACAAAACACTAGGCGAGAGGCCGAGCCTTCCACCCTTTACCAAGTATATAGATGCATTAAGATAGCAAGATAATATAATGATATCCCAACAAGTAAATAAATGATCCAACAAGGAACGGCCTCCAATCTTCACCTGCAACTAGCAACGCTATAAGAGGGGCTGAGCAAAGCGGTAACATAGCCAATCAACGATTTGCTAGGACAATGGTGGGTTAGAGGTTTGACATGGCAATTTGGGAGGCTTGCAAGCAAATGGTAGGCATCGTAGCAATGGCATAGCAAAAGAGCGAGCAAACTAGCATAGCAAAGATAGTAGTGATTTCGAGGGTATGATCATCTTGCCTGCACAGTTGTCAGAGTTGACTGGATCCTCAAAAGCAAACTCAACGGGCTCCTCGTTAGCGAACTCGTCTCCCGGCTCTACCCAAACAAGACAAACAAGCAACAAGGATATAATCAACCACGTGCAAACTCAAACAACACGATGCAAGATGATATGCTATGCGGGATGCGATGCGGGATGCAAAATGCAAGATATGACAGGCAATGCATGAACCTAGCCTCAACTTGGAATTCCAAGTGTGCCACTGGAAAGATGAGATGAAATCGCTTGAAAATGATATAAAGAACGCCGGAATCGGAGTTACGGTTTGGAAATGGCAAGCGATTCAAAAATGACACCGGTCTGCGATTTACAACAAGTAGGCATCTAAATGTAATGAGATGAACATACTACAGCACCCAAACATGACAACAAAATACATGGCAGGGATGCACACAAGATGCTTAACAAAAGTCTAGCACTGAGCTACGGCCAATTCATCCACTAACAGGTTCAAACAAGCATGGCAAAAATGCATATGGCAAACATATCTCAGACTTAGTGAAATTAACACTTGTCTAGAATTTCAGATCAGGTAGCCCTCTTCAGAGCAACAGAACTACATACTACAGGATCTGAACAAGGCAAAGTAAAGTATGGCATGGAGCTACTCAAAGAGCTTAACAAAAGTCCCTTAGTGACATTGAGTCAAAAGGGAACACAAAATACAATTGCAAGCACGTGAACATAGCAAAAACATAATCAGTTTTCAGACTTAGTGAAAACTGACACATGCTGAAATATAACTCAAGTAGGCATGTTTACGAGCTCGATGCACTCACTACGGTGCAAGTCATGGCAAGACAAGCATACACCCATCAATAAGGCACAAAATGCAAGCTAGACATGGCAAGAACAATGGCATATCATGCACGGATCAACTACAACATCATCGGAAAAATTGCAAACAAGTTGACAATCTGCCCAGATTCACAAAGTAGCAAAAGTAGAGCTCGATTGACTCAAGCTAGGGTGCTCCATAATTGCAAACAAAAACATGTATGGATATAGCAATACAATATTAACAAAACCTCCTTAATGATCATCCTCAAAAGAGGCACGGATCACTAGGAAACAACATGAACATATGACATCATGAGATAAACAGCTCCAGGACTTAGTGAAATTACTAAGTCCCTGAAAACAGAATTAGCAAGTGCACTACTTTGCAAGCTTGCACAAGTCACCACACACATCACAAAAATACATGGATTGCACCTCTGGAAAGATGACAAAACCCTTAACAAAACACATGTAGAGTATCAGGGCATAACATGCACATAATAATCGTGGCAAAAATGACAAAAACCTAAACGGAATAGCAGATCTGACAATTAACTCAAGTAGCCCTCTTCTAACAACATTTCGGGCATCAAGATGAGCTCAAATGAAAATGACGCAATGGAATGAAATGATGTACTCTCTAAGAGGAACATTTTGATATGCTATATGCATGAATCGGAGTTACGGGTGCAAAGTTACAGGGTCACGAACATGTGCACATGGACTAAAATTTCTGGGACAGTGAAAAAACAACCTCCGACCTAGGGTTTCCAGATCTGCACGCAATCCGAGGCGGCGGCGGACTCGCCGGAGACGATGAAGACGGCGGCGGCCGGGGTCGGCGGCAGCGGATCCGGCCCTCCCGTGGCCGGATCCGGCCGGAGGCGAGGCCGGGGAGGCGCGGGCGGCGAGGGGCGGCTTGGCGGCGGCTTGGCGGCGGCGGCGGCTTGGCGCGGGCGGCGATGGCTTGGCGCAGGCGGCGGCGGCTCGGCTCGCGGGCGAGGAGGCGCGGGGCTTCGGGCCTCGGGGGCCGGCTGCGGGCTCCCGAGCGCGGCGGCGCGGCGAAGCGATCCCGCGGGGCGCGGCCAATGGCGTGGCGACACGTGGCGGCGGGGGTGGTGGGCAGACACGTCCGGCGGCGAGATTTTTGTCCGGCGCGGCGCGGGGACGATTTCTAGGGTTTCGGAGGTAGGAGGAGATCCGAAAATCGAGGGGGGGGGTGTTTGAATAGGCATAGAGGGAGCTAGGAGAGTCCAAATGAGGTGCGGTTTTCGGCCACGCGATCGTGATCGAACGCTCTAGATGATGGAGCAGAGTTAGGTGGGTTTTGGGCCAAATTGGAGGGGTGTTGGGCTGCAACACATACGAGGCCTTTTCGGTCCCTCGGTTAATCGTTGGAGTATCAAACGAAGTCCAAATGATACGAAACTTGACAGGCGGTCTACCGGTAGTAAACCAAGGCCGCTTGGCAAGTCTCGGTCCAATCCGGAAATGTTTAATCCCCACACACGAAAGAAAGCTAGAAATGACCACCGGAGGAGAACGGAGGGCCGGAATGCAAAACGGACAACGGGGAAAATGCTCGAATGCATGAGGCGAACACGTATGCAAATGCAATGCACATGATGATATGTTATGAGATGCATGACAATGACAACAACACACGGAGACAAAGACCCAAACCCGAGATAATAAATATAACTTAACGCCGGAAACGGCAAGAGTTGGAGTACAGATTGGGAAAGTTACATTCGGGGTGTTACAGAGGCGAACCTCATGAGGTTCTCGTGACATGAGCCGTGACGATCTTCACCAGGCGGGCGCAGCGCGCACAGCGTCCTTGTTTCCTCTTTGGTGCAAAGGGGGCAAGCACAGCCGCGGAGTACCAAGGCCTCAGGCAAAGGTTGCCATTTCGGTGCAACAAGACCAAGACCGAGGACTGCAAGACGGAGGTCATCGTGGAGCCCAAAACAACATCACCACCAGAACTTTGTGCACGCGAATACTACTTTTGTCAGGATAGCTTGTACTAGCTACCCCCCTTCAAATTAGCCCGCCATTGTTGGCTCCCTTCCCGCTCGATATTTCGGAAGAGGACCAGGGCCTCTATAAATAGGACTAGCCACCACAGTGAAAAGGGAGAGAGAAAAAGGGAGTGAGAGGACTGATCGGAGCTTGAGAGAGACCACCTCACACACAAGCTCACCAAGCACAAGAACGCCTTAACCTCAGGAGGCCGTTCTGCCCTTGTATTGTTCATCATTAGCCCAAGAGGCAATCCACCACCACCACACTGGAGTAGGGTATTACACCACAATGGTGGCCCGAACCATTATAAACCCTGTCTTCTTCTGTGTTGTGAGTTCGCCGAGTTCGTCCGCAAGATCCTAGCGAGCTAGAGCGTAGATCGGTTGAAGGGAAAGACTTCGCGCGCACCCCAGTGTTCGAACCTTAAGGGTTTGCCGGGACCCCAACCCCGACATTTGCTTTTTATCTCTTTGGTCGTGGGGAACCCGTACTATCAAGAGGGAATCCACATTGGAAAGAGTTGGGGGAATCTTTTCACGTACACTTTCCTCACCCCTCTCTTGCCTTCCTTAGTTGTGAGAGAGAGCTCTTTCCTTCTTATCCTACTGTTTACTGTGGCTTCACAGCGGTTGTACCGCTCTCTAGGAGTGGTTGTACCGCTTTCTAGGAGTGGTTGTACCGCTGGTTCTTGGCGCTTACCAGTTTTGCTCGAGCGGTTGTACCGCTGCTTCCAGGCGGTGGTACCGCCAACATGCTCAGTAATGACTGGGGCGTTTGTTCCAGCCAAGTACCGCCCAAGTACCGGTCAGACTTCTGTTTTGATGCGGTACTCGGGCGGTGGTGGCCCGGTTGGTCCGGTCGTACCGGTACCACCGGTGCTCGGAGCGGTTCTACCGCTCAGGACTTAGCCGCCCCGAGCGCTCAAGGCCAAGCGGTTGGGCCGGTCCTGTACCGCTCGACTACCGCACTCAGGGGTGACTCCCTACTGTTTCCATGCGGTAGTTGAGTGGTGGCTGGGCGGTTGGTCCGGTTGTTCTCTTAAACCGGTACTACCGCCTGGTCACCCGGTTGTACCGCCTGGTAGGGTTCTGCACGTAAATTGTGAGTCCCGGTTGTGTCGGTACAAGGAGCGGTTGTACCACTGCAGTACAGAAAACGCAGTAACGGTTGGATTTTTAGGGTTGCTATATAAGGGTGCTTCTTCTACCTACCACACCTACCTTTTGACCCCTCTCACTCCACCATTAATGCTACTCAAGCTCTCTTGCCCAATCTCTCTCTCTCTCTCTAGCCACTCAAACTTGTTGATTTGCTAGGGATTGAAGGAGGAGACCTAGATCTACACTTCCACCAAAGGATATTTGCTTCCCCCATACTTTCTTGTGTGGATTTTGTTACTCTTGGGTGTTTGAGCACCCTACATGGTTGAGGTCACCTCGGAGCCACATTCCATTGTGGTGAAACTCCGCGGTTTCGTTGGGAGCCTCCAATTAAGTTGTGGAGAGAGCCCCAACCTTGTTTGTAAAGGTCCGGTTGCCGCCTCCAAGGGCACCAATAGTGGAATCACAGCATCTCGCATTGTGTGAGGGCGTGAGGAGAATACGGTGGCCCTAGTGGCTTCTTAGGGAGCATTGTGCCTCCAACCGCTCCAACGGAGACGTACTTCCTCTCAAAAGGAAGGAACTTCGGTAACACATCCTCGTCTTTACCGGCTCCACTCTTGGTTATTTCATCCCTTTACTTGTGCAAGCTTATTTGTGTTATATACCTTGCTTGCTTGTGTGCTTGTTGTTGTTGCATCATATAGGTTCCTCACATAGTTGCATGTCTAGACAACCTGCTTTGATGCAAAGTTTAATTTGGTGAAGAAAAGTTAAAAAATTGTTAGTTGTCTATTCACCCCCCCCCCCTCTAGTCAACTATATCGATCCTTCCAGAGTGGCTGGCGAAAAATGTAAAATTAAATGGACCCTTGTTTGCAAGCTGAAGCCTATGGGTATGCTTGGCATTCTGGAGATGGAGAAGTTCGCGAGAGCTTTTCCCCTTCGGTGGTAGTGGCTTGCTTGTAAGGGCCCAAAGCGTGCTTGGGTGGGTCTTGGGCACCCTTGCGACGAGACCTATATGAATCTTTTCTATGATTGTACCACCATCACTATTGGTAATGGCATGAAGGCACCCTTCGCAAGCCTAAGGACATGACACCATCGATCTTTGCAATTTCTAAGCTAGAAAAACAAACTGTTCAAAGGGCCTTGGAGAATGATCGATGGCCGATTGCTTGAAGACTACCTTCGGCCTCTCGGTCTAGCACATATTGGGGTTCCACGAGCTTTGGTTCGGCCTTCATGAGGTGATCCGGAGGTGATTGAGGGCGAGATCTGTTGGAAGCACCGTCCAAGGAATACTCAGCTTCCTCGGCCTACTCTGCTCAACTTGAGGATTGGTTGCTTCACAAATGAAACAGAAGGCGTGGGGCAACTGGACGTCTCCAAATCATATTTTGCATGGCTCAACATTCAAGATCATGTTTGGACGACAAATCAACTTCAAAGAAGAGGATGGCCAAATTGTGGATAATGTCAGTTGTGTAATGTAACGCCACAGACATACTTGTGGGCGGTCGTTACTCCTGACGGGATCTAGACTGTCCTCCACAGATCAATACTAGTCTTTCTTGCGTACTTTGTCCTCACTTGTGCGCACTCGGGACCAACTTCCCAGTCGGTCACCCATCCTGAAATTACTCCAAGCTGAGCACGCTTAACTTTGAAGTTCTCTTTGAATAGGCTCCCGAAAAAGAAGGAATTCCTATTGATATGAGTGGTCTATCATCCCTAGCCAGGCTAATACATACACCCTCACTCAGAGGTACGTCCTCATCGGGTCATAGGAACGTTCCTTCTTGGCACATACGTTTGTGGTTCCAGTCCGGCACATGTGCCATGCCGTGTGCCACGACGGGTCACAAACGTCATGCAAAGCTTGACCGCGCACTTGTCTGCAAACATCCGTGTAACCACGAGGGTCGGCTCTGATACCAACTTGTAACGCCATGAACACACTCGCGGTGGTCGTTACTCTTGGCGAGATCTAGACTGACCCTATAGATCAATATTACTCTTTCTATGCACTTTGTCCTCACTCATGCGCACCCGGAACCAACTTCTCGGTCAGTCATCCATCCTGAAATTACTCTAAACTGAGCATGCTTAACTTCGAATTTCTTTCCGAATGGCTCCCAAAAAAGAAGGAATTCCTTATTGATTTGAGTAGTCTATCATCCCTAATAAGCCAGACTATCACAGTAAAAGAAAGCCGGAATCCGTGACACACATCCTATTCAAATGTAGATATTCAAATCCCATTTGAAACGAGGTAAAAGCTTGGCTTGAGTTGATGCACGTCGACATTGACGCTTGGAGTAACTTCAACTCCACCAAAGATCGATGGCTTTCCATGATAATCGTTAACGACAAGGAGGGAAGGGCATGTCATCATTCCTTATTCTAGTCTCATGGGGAACTTGGAATGAGAGAAATGCTAGGGTTCTAGAGGAGTCCCCTCAATGCCAACCACAATCGCTGGTAAGGTAAATGTAGAGGCCAATCTTTGGGGTTTGGTGGGAGCTAAGCATTTCAGATGTGTGATGCCATGAGAGTAGTCTTCTTGTCTCCGACCATTATCAGACGCCTTTGTAACTTGTAAACTCTTAATTAATGAGACGAGGCAAAGCTTTTGCCTCATTTTCAGAAAAAAATATTCAAAAGAAAGTTGTTCAGACACATATGTTTGTTATCGAGAATGTTCATGATTTTTGGATTCCAAGAGTGATCCAAAAAGACTCCTGCATTTGGCACACATGACTTGTTGACATAATATCCCAAAAAGACTTGTTTTGCAAGGGACATACCTAAGAAAGTTAGTCATGAATATTATTACGGGAGAAAAAGATTATAAGATTGTGCGGGTTTTTTTACATTTTCTTTGAAATAAGTAGGTGTTAAAGATTCCCACCACATTCCTCCTTTGGCCTCGTACCTGCTACTCCCTCTAGTTGGATTTATAAGTCAGGCACGGATTATAAGGTCTTTGATTGGACTAATAAAACATTTATAGTATACACAACAATATGGTTAGAAACTTCATTTTGACAACGGATCTAAATATATATGTAAAATATAATACATGTTTTCCTAGTCAAATTCAAGACCTAAAAACCCGTGCTTGACTTATAAACCCAATCAAGGGAATATTAGGAACCAGAAATTGTAAAATTCATAAGATGAATATAATCTTCTAGCTAACACCTGCACACTACAATTGATGAATTGATGTATCTTTGTAGCAATGTAAAAAACAAAACAAAAGCTAGAAAAGTATTCTAGACTTGGGACATGAACAAAAATGTTAATCAATAGGTCTAATCAAGGCTTTAGAATCATGGTTGACCTAGCATAGCAATTTCGACATTTATATCTTAATGTTTCTTTCAACTTTCAACACATTGTGTACTAATGCTATAAATTCATAATTTATATGTGGGATCACACTCACATGGAAAGAAAACATGGGACCACATATCATCATTCAGATGAAAAACAGTAAGAGTGAAGCATGAGGACAAAAATGGTATATTCTACTACTAAGCACCAAGTCTCACCAACCATGTGTGCACGCTATAACAAAGTTACTACAAGCTTGGACTCTTTTTCCGTTTGACAAAGTCCAACATTGTAGACACTTAAAAAAGTTTCAGTGGTTCTGTTATGCCCCGTTGGATAGAATTAGCAGTTGCCCCGTTAAAAAAGTATGAAATGCGCTACATCTGTCAAAGAGAAAAGAGCTTAAAAGATAAAAACCAACGAGATAAGAGAGAGAGAGACAGAGAGAGCCACGCCTACAACCTCTTCAGGTCATGGATTGGAGATAGCCCGAGTGAGTGTGCATACAAAGAGGCATTGTGTCAGCCGTACAAGGCCGCTGAAGTTTCACTTTGCTTGCCTTCTTTTCTCTAACCTGGCAGTTCAATCAAAGCTAGGGAATGTCATGACCTATAAGATATATCAGATCTGCTGACATGGTAATCCTCTTGTCACATGCCGAGAAATCCGATCATCTCGCTTTGCAATCAAGCAAACAAACGATTTAATCATTGCACTCCCAAAACAACAATAAATCCAAAGAGATGTCTACATGATGTAGCATAAAACAATCAACTCACCAATTCAGTCATACGGTACCACTCACAAAAAACGGAAACTTTGTTCGCAACAATACCAGTACACCACCCTACACGACGCACCATCCATCATTGAACCGAGATCATTTTTTGTACTGTAATGCGCCGGGAAAAGTGCTGCTGATGCAAGGTTGGAAAGCTTCTACAGTGATGAATGGATATACTGGAGCAGACCAATGCCCCCACTCGACTAAGCATCATACCGGCCATTGTGCTGTGTCAGTAAAGGCACTCATGTCTGATTGATCAAGACATCAAAAAGTTGCTGACACTTTACATTTCTTACTCAAGTTACCCTACCAGGTAAGCAGATCCAGTCATTTGCATTCACAAACTTCAGACAACATACAGAACTCCAATAAGTTACTTAGGACCACATTTTACATTTCAACTGCGTCAAGACAGAAGAAAAGCGAGAAGAAAACCTAAGACTCAGCACCATCATCAATAGCGGTATAGTTCAGTAACATCATAAGCACAAGACATGATATAAGGCACCAGTTTATAAGCGTAAAAGGGATATATATGATCCAATGCATAGGAAACAATGTTGTTCAAATAACAGATGAGCAAGTGGAGTTAAGAAAACAGGGGACCTCAATTCGATGCCGTGCTTATTAATAAGGCAAGTGCCACAGTTTTTTCTTTTTGAAGGGCGGCAAACATTTGTGGCTACACCATCCATTTTCACCCAGAGAGTTGACCACAACGAGCAATACAGAATATGTTAAAACCAAGTAGACAGCAGGTCAGCACATGGGCTAACCTCCCACTGCAACAAATAATTTCCAAGATGGGCGGCACTGATTCAATTTAAAGCACTGCAGCCTGGTAGGTCATGGCACCCAACTGGCACCTAAAATATTGGTACCAGACCAGATCATGGCACCTAAAACATGATGCTCAGCTGCTCATTAACATACGCAAAAGAAGACAAAGTATAAGACTGCAATACCTGCAACATGTTCGTTCTAAACTGGAATGATAACCGATGCAAGGAACTAACACAGAAAGGGTTGAACAACCCACTTGAATAAACTCCAGCTCCCTTCTAAAAGCAGGAGGCATGCCTTTCCTTTGCTGAGTAGATGAATGACTGAAATACATAGATGCATAATGAACAAAATTGAGTTGATTTGGCCATGGTGTCTCTACAAGGAACAGCCCCAGCAAAAGGGAATGAACTCTAATAATGTAGAAGGTATTGAGCTGAGAACGGTAAGACCAAAAAAAAATACGGCAAGCCTACTGGCCATCATCAAGCAACATGTTGCAATTCTTCAGTAAGATGACCCTGGAAAAGGGTGTCATATCTCAAGCTCCTTGTGACATCAAAGAAATGTGCTACAGCTTCTTCTGGTGTTTTTTGAAGAACACCATGGCCCAAGTTAAGTATATGACCTTTCGGACCAGCTGCTTTCACAACCCTACATAGTATAACATGAGGGGAAACAATCATTAGCAATACCTACAAATGTATTTTGAAAATAGTGAGTGAATTGTGCAACCCAGTTAGATCATCAACTGATACAAAGTCCTATGACATAATACAAACCCTAAGGACCTAAACTTGCAGCGCTTAGAAGTTAAAACTAATGTATCCCTGCCAAAAGAGAATGCAACACTCTGTGATCATGTGATGTGATCATCTATTTATTGTTTTACAACCAGAAGTTGGAAGACATTTAAAGATGAACACTGCAAAATACAAATAGCTTACTTGGTATGAAATTGAACGAATGCTTCAGAAATGGAATCAGTTGCACAAGTGGCACAGTTGAACTGAGATGAACTAAGAAGGCCTTAATAGGCCATACAACATAGGGTCAATGACAGTGGCGAAGCCTAGTTCAAGCTGTGTGGTGAATTGGCCACACAACATTTTTGCAAAACCCTTAAGCACTAGTAAAATTTATGCAAAAGATAGTATAAATTTGTAGACACCAATGCATTTACATCACAAATTTAAATTGACATCACATGCTTGAATTCCTTGCACAGCCACTGGTTGATGAGTGAAGACTTAATATGAATAACTGATGACAAAACATATAATACAAATAAAGAAGTTTGGTAGGCCTCACTGATAAACTGTTCGGTGAGTATTTATATAAAAACTAAAATAACATAAAATAAGTGCACGATGAAGTATTGACTAACCTATGAATTTCATCAGTCAATACTGGTAATGGGGAAAATAGATATGCTGGGTCCACGTTCCCTTGTACACTAATTCCATCACCAACGCGCCTCCTTCCATCTGCCATATCCACTGTCCAGTCAAGCCCAATAACATCAACTCCGATGTCCTTCATGCGCTCGAGCAAGCCTCCATTTCCATTTATATACAGCACAAGTGGTATGTGAGGGCATTCTGTCTTAATCTTAGCCACAATCTGCCAATGAAATAGTTTCATAAAGATCAAAAGAACATAATCAACAGAACTCTTTAACTTTTGCTAACCTTACAAACTATGTACTCAAAGGTTTAAATTGAAGTCTTTAGGTTGCATTAGATATTCATTTTAAAGTGATAGGGCTCAAAAGAAATCACCATTTATGACCAAAATAAGTCATCAGTATGTGCCAATGGCGTTTTACCTCCTTGCAGATATGTAAAGTCAAATATAGCACAATACAGTATCCAAATGCATGTATATAAGAACATGTTGCTGACATGAATATGGTATCCGACTGTTTGTATTGATTCTTGCATGCTCGTTGTGTGTTCCTTATCAGATTATAGAAGAACTTGCAATCATAACCGTACAGTTTCGTAAAATGGGTACAGTTAACAGCAGTTACAAAGAGTTTAAAGTAGCGCGTCATATCAGAAGTATTTGAGTATAAACACAACGGAAGATATTTTACAATACACGTTGAACTTGGGAACATAACACTGACAATCATTAATGCTCTATTATACAGTGCAGCTCCAACCTGGTCGACACTAGACACACCAGCCACCATGTCATAAGGAAATAGATAAGAGCGAGAGAAAGGAAGGAACAGGTACCTGTCTGATATATGGTTTTGACCATTGCTCCCACACATGAGGTGGAAGTTGCCCACCCCATGAATCAAATATCTGTATACACTGAGCACCAGAGTTTACTTGGTAAATGATATAGTCAGATATAGCTTCTGCGAGGTGAGAGAGAAGGCCCCTCAAGACATTTGGTGCTGTGTGGCACATGCGCTTTATATTTGTGTAAGTGTTGGTCATCCCTCCTTCAACAACATAAGTTGCAATTGTCCATGGGGCCCCCACGAATCCTAGCAAAGCAGCTTTTCCATCAATCTAGCAGGTAGTGGAAACAGAGGCGTACGAGTGTCAGAAGAAAATCCAGTGCAAGTGCATAGATAAAGCAGATTTAGTCCAATTCTTTATACAAAGGGCTACTTATAAAGCTTATTAATGCTGATGAAAATATTATGCGATGAGTGTATAACATTAAACATTAGAACATTGAACACACAAATCAAGTAAGATATGATGATCTTAGGTTGTACTCCCTCCGTAAAGAAATACAAATATCATCATACTCATGTTTGACTAGAAGCTGCTGGAAGATTTAGAGAATTGAAACAAGCATTAGCATCACCATTTATTTCAAAGCATGTAAAAGAGAGCATGTGGTAATAGCTATAACATACATAATCAATGTTTAGAATGCAAAAAAGGCATCGGCATAAGCCTGCCCACTAACATCCAAATGCTTGGAAACCCAACAAGTTCCACAGTCTCCTTTCTTTTGCAGCCTCCAGTTTACATTCCCAACGTTGTGAATTGTGGAGTATATGCTGGCTAACCAGAATGTATCAGTTTTTTGTCATCCACACATTACATATCAGTATTTCTTTCTGAGATTTATATCAGCTAGCAGTCAGGCATAGAGGCAGAAATTGTCCTGAAGCTACTAAATTACGCCATCAGTTTTGGTTTTACTGACTCTATACTGTGAGCTTGATGTCAACCATGCAGCCAATGTTCCAAATCACTTTAGTCAATGATAAAAACAAGCTGCAAAAAAATACAGGTACTGTTCATCACCTATTGGACCGACAGAATCACGACAAGTTCCGTGAGTTCACTGGCATTCTCCTATGAGACCCTCTTCTGAGTCACGATAACTGCACCAGAATAGCTCTATTCAGCAATCGATTTCTAGGTTTCATCTTACACCTAATTGGTAACCAACAATTTCATCCCATGGTACCATTTTCATAACGCAAAACCACACCACTACTTGATTCCTATGATGCCTATAAAAGGTTTCTAAACAATGCTTGATAAACTGATATAGCTAGCACCAGTTCACCACAAACCACCAATGCTAATTTATTACAACAAAAAACAATGGCAATTTTAACCTTTCATAGCTAAGCACACAAATGTATCGGCATTACCTCGCTGCGCAGAATCTTGAGCGACTCCCCGACGAACTGGAGCTTATCGAGATCTATGGGAACGAGCTCCCTGACCTGTTCCTCCGTCCGCACGGGAGACTGGATCACCGGCCCCTTGGATTCCGAGATATCGAACGGCACCCCGATGGCCGGCAGGGGCGTGAGTATGTCCGAGAATAGGATGACGCCGTCGGGTGCGAAGGCGTGCCACGGCTGTAGCGTGATTTCGACGATGAGGTCGGTGGTCTCCGACCGCTCCCGGAACGAAGGGTGGCGCTTGGACAGCGCCTGGTACGACGCCATGTACCGCCCAGCCTGCCGCATCATCCACGCCGGCGGCCTAGGCAGCCCATCCTCGCCCCTCGCCGCACGTATGAGCAGCGGTTCTTCTGGCGATGCGATGCGTACTGGTCAGATTGGGGCGGAAATGTCGGGGAGGGAGAGTAGGGGGTACTAGAGCGGTTGGTTTTACCGGACGAGAGGGAGGCGGAGATAGCAGCGCGACGGCTACGCCTGCGGTGGGTAGAGGATGAGGAGGCAGGCGCCGCGGAGAGGAAGGCGGCGGCCGTGGCCGTAGCCGTGGCGGTGGTCGTCGGGGACATCATGGCGCTCGCGAGGTCGCGCTGCTTTGCTTATCTGATTTTGGGTTGGGGGTGGGAGTTTGGGTTGGGGTGCGATGGAGGGCAGAACAGGGGGCCCAACAACTGACGAACGTTCAGGCCAGTTCTTTTGTGGTTTATTCGAGGCTTTGGAAATAAGCTGCGCTCTAGAAGCCGAATTTATAAAGTTTTAAAATAAAATTTTGGATTGGGCTAGAAAGAACTGGCCTTTAAGTGTAGGGAGAAGTATATTTGTCGTCCCTGTTTGATAGCTCTACATTTTCTAAGTATTTTGAGAATACTACTCCCTCCATTCTAAAATATAGTGCGTCCGTGCTTTTCGAGGTCGAACTTTGATCATAAATTTAACGAACGAGACCGACTGCGGCGGGAGAAAAGTTACATAATTAAAAACTTCTTTCGAATACAAAATCACTGATATAACTTTTGCTCCCGTCGCAATCGGTCTTGATAGTTAAATTTACGGTCAAAGTTGAAGCACGTAGGTAGAGGAAGCACTACATTATAGAATGTAGGGAGTACAAAAATTTTAAATACTATGGTTTTAATTACTTTGAGCTGTTTGGCCTAAAAAATTGTGGTATTTGTACTACAGTATTCCTTAAAACGCAGTACTTTCTCTGTCAAATAAAAAGAACCTCGAACCTCTTTTTTTTAAACGGAGCAGGAGAAGAAAATGAGCTTGTTACTTCGTTCTCGACTCCTCGTTCACCCCCAAGCCGCCGCCGCTCTATCGTCACTGGAAATCATCTTTCTCAGTTGTCGTGGACAACAAAAAGACCACCATGGAAAAACATCGACTATGCTCTGTTGCCTTCTCTTCTTAAGGAGGACCGTGGCATGAAGCCAGTAGACTTGCTCGCAGAGGAAGACAGCTCCTGCCGCCTGATGAAGATTGCAATCACTGCCGCTCCTACTTCTCTTTGTGCTCGCCGTAACTGAGAGGAAGGAGTTGGTGACTAGCACAGTGCACGGTGTTCCTCATCTTTTGTAAGCTGCAGGCCGAACTTTGGGCGTGGTCGTTGATTGTTTGGCAGTGGACTTTGGGAGTGTTTGGTTCGTGTCCTGGACCAAATTTCCTTGGCCTGAGACCTCCCTGAGATCGGCCTGGACACTGTTTGGTTCGTGCCTGAGTACCTGAAGCTAGCCTGGCCTGAAACGAAAATACACCATTAGCCTGTCTTGGGAATATCCCAGCACCATTAGCCTGGCTCAGGCTACCGAGAAAGGACGCTTGGTTGCTGTCTGGGTCTGCCTGGGAGTACTAATCATGCATGAGAGAATCAAAAGTAAATTAATAGGCTGATGTGACATGTGTATGAAGGAAATATGCCCTAGAGGCAATAATAAAGTTGTTATTTATATTTCCTTATATCATGATAAATGTTTATTATTCATGCTAGAATTGTATTAACCGAAAACTTAGTACATGTGTGAATACATAGACAAACAGAGTGTCCCTAGTATGCCTCTACTTGACTACCTCGTTAATCAAACATGGTTAAGTTTCCTAGCCATGGACATGTGTTGTCATTTGATGAACGAGATCATTAAAGAATGATGTGATGGATAAGACCCATCCGTTAGCTACAACATTTCTGATAAGTATATGTGAATGACATATTGTTGATGAGAAATAATGTAGAATTTTCTGGAAAGCATAAAGGAGTGCTTGAAAGGAGTTTTTCAAAGAAAGACCTCGGTGAAGCTACTTACATATTGAGCATCAAGATATATAGAGATAGATCAAGACGCTTGATATATTTTCAATGAGTACATACCTTGACAAGATTTTGAAGTAGTTCAAAATGAAACAGTCAAAGAAGGAGTTCTTGCCTGTGTTGCAAGGTGTGAAGTTGAGTAAAGACTCAAAACCCGACCACGGCAGAAAATAAAAAGAGAATGAAAAGTCATTCCCTATGCCTCAGTCATTGGTTCTACAAAGTATGCTATGTTGTGTATCAGACCTATTGTGTACCTCACCATAAGTTTGGCAAGAGGGTACAATAGTGATCCAAGAGTGGATCACTGGACAGCGGTAAAAAATATCCTTAGTGAAATAAGGAAATGTTTCTCGGTTATGGAGGTGACAAAGAGTTCGTCATAAAGAGTTACGTCGATGCAAGCTTTGACACCGATTTGGATGACTCTAAGTCTCGATCTAGATACATATTGAAAGTGGGAGCAGTTAGCTAGAGTAGCTCCGTGCAAAGCATTGTAGACATAGAAAATTTGCAAAATACATACAGCTCTGAATGTGGCAGACCCGTTGACTAAATTTATCTCACAAGCAAAACATGATCACTCTTTGGGTGTTAATCACATAGCGATGTGAACTAGATTATTGACTCTAGTAAAACCTTTGGGTGTTAGTCACATGGAGATGTGAACTAATCACATAAAGATGTGAACTATTGATATTAAATCACACGACGATGTGAACTAGATTATTGACTCTAGTGCAAGTGGGAGACTGAAGAAAATATGCCCTAGAGGCAATAATAAAGTTGTTATTTATATTTCCTTATATCATGATAAATGTTTATTATTCGTGCTAGAATTGTATTAACCGGAAACTTAGTACATGTGTGAATACATAGACAAACAGAGTGTCCCTAGTATGCCTCTACTTGACTAGCTCGTTAATCAAAGATGGTTAAGTTTCCTAGCCATGGACATGTGTTGTCATTTGATGAACGAGATCATATCATTAAAGAATGATGTGATGGACAAGACCCATCCGTTAGCTTAGCATAATGATCGTTCAGTTTTATTGATACTGCTTTCTTCATGACTTATACATGTTCCTCTGACTATGAGATTATGCAACTCCCGAATACCAGAGGAACACCTTGTGTGCTATCAAATGTCACAACGTAACTGGGTGATTATAAAGATGCTCTACTGGTGTCTCCAATGGTGTTTGTTGAGTTGGCATAGATCGAGATTAGGATTTGTCACTCCGTCTATCGGAGAGGTATCTCTGGGCCCTCTCGGTAATGCACATCACTATAAGCCTTGCAAGCAATGTGACTAATGTGTTAGTTGCAGGATGATGCATTATGGAACGAGTAAAGAGACTTGCCGGTAACGAGATTGAACTAGGTATTGAGATACCGACGATTGAATCTCGGGCATGTAACATACGGATGACAAAGGGAACAACGTATGTTGTTATGCGGTTTGACCGATGAAGATCTTCGTAGAATATGTAGGAACCAATATGAGCATCCAGGTTCCGCTATTGGTTATTAGTCGAAGATGAGTCTCGGTCATGTCTACATCGTTCTCGAACTCGTAGAGCCCGCACGCTTAACATTCTGTGACGATTTGTATGATGAGTTATGTGATTTGATGATCGAAGTTTGTTCGGAGTCCCGGATGAGATTGGGGACATGACGAGGAGTCTCGAAATGGTCGAGACGTAAAGATCGATATATTGGAAGGCTATATTCGGACATCGGAAAGGTTTCGAGTGATTCGGATATTTTTTGGAGTACCGGAGAGTTACGGGAATTCGTATTGGGCCTTAATGGGCCATACGGGAAAGGAGAGAAAGGCCTCAAGAGTGGCCACGCCCCTTCCCCATGGACTGGTCCGAATTGTACTAGGGAAAGGGTGCACCCCCTTCCTTCCTTCTCCTTCCCCCTTCCCTTTTTTCTATTCCATGTGGGAGGTGGAATCCTACTAGGACTAGGGAGTCCTAGTAGGACTCCACACTTTGGGTGCGCCCTATGAGGGCCGACCTCCTCCTCCCTCCATCCTTTATATACGTGGCCAGGGGGCACCCCATAGACACACAAGTTGGTCATTGATCTCTTAGTCGTGTGCCACCATAATCCACCTCGGTCGTATCATAGCGGTGCTTAGGCGAAGCCCTGTTTTGGTAGCATCATCATCACCGTCATCACGCCGTCGTGCTAACGAAGCTCTCCCTTGACACTCTACTGGATCGTGAGTTCGTGGGACGTCACCGAGCCGAACGTGTGCAGATCGCGGAGGTGCCATACTTTTGGTACTAGGATCGGTCGATCATGAAGACGTGCGACTACATCAACCACGTTGTCATAACGCTTCCGCTTACGGTCTACGAGGGTACGTAGACAACACTCTCCCCTCTCGTTGCTATGCATCACCATGATCTTGCGTGTGCGTAGGAATTTTTTTGAAATTACTGCGTTCCCCAACAGTGGCATCCGAGCCAGGTCTATGCGTAGATGTTATATACACGAGTAGAACACAAAGGAGTTGTGGGCATGGGTATATACATATTGCTTGCCGTCAGTAGTTGATTCTTGATTCAGCGGCATTGTTGGATGAAGCGGCTCAGACCGACATTGCGCGTACACTTACGCGAGACTGGTTCTACTGACGTGCTTCGCACACAGGTGGCTGGTGGGTGTCAGTTTCTCCAACTTTAGTTGAATCGGATTCAATGAATAGAGTTCTTTCTGAAGATCAAAAAGCAATCACTATACCGCATTGTGCTTTTTGATGCGTAGGTAAGAACGGTTCTTGCTCAGCCCGTAGCAGCCATGTAAAACTTGCAACAACAAAGTAGAGGACGTCTAACTTGTTTTTGTAGTGCTTTTTGTGATGTGATATGGTCAAGACATGATGAGATATAAATTTTTGTGTGAGATGATCATGTTTTGTTGAAGTTATCGGCAACTGGCAGAAGCCTTTATGGTTGTCTCTTTATTGCATAAGATGCAAGCACCAAATAATTGCTTTACTTTATCGCTATGCGATAGCAATAGTTGGCGAGACGACCATGTGATGACACATTGATAGAGATCAAGATAATGGAGATCATGGTGTCATGTGATGTCTACTACACAACCTTTTTCTTGTAGACGTTGTTGGGCCTCCAAGTGCAGAGGTTTGTAGGATAGTAGCAAATTTCCCTCAAGTGGATGACCTAAGGTTTATCAATCCGTAGGAGGCGTAGGATGAAGATGGTCTCTCTCAAGCAACCCTGCAACCAAATAACAAAGAGTCTCTTGTGTCCCCAGCACACCCAATAGAATGGTAAATTGTATAGGTGCACTAATTCAGCAAAGAGATGATGATACAAGTGCAATATGGATAGTAGATAATAGTATTTGTAATCTGAAATTATAAAAACGGCAAGGTAACGAATGATAAAAGTGAGCGTAAACGGTATTGCAATGCTAGGAAACAAGGCCTAGGGTTCATAATTTCGCTAGTGCAAGTTCCCTCAACAATACTAACATAATTGGATCACATAACTATCCCTCAACATGCAACAAAGAGTCACTTCAAAGTCACTAATAGCGGAGAACGAACGAAGAGATTATGGTAGGGTACGAAACCACCTCAAAGTTATTCTTTCCAATCAATCCGTTGGGCTATTCCTATAAGTGTCACAAACAGCCCTAGAGTTCGTACTAGAATAACACCTTAAGACACAAATCAACCAAAACCCTAATGTCACCTAGATACTCCATTGTCACCTCAAGTATCAGTGGGCATGATTATACGATATGCATCACACAATCTCAATTCATCTATTCAACCAACACATAGAACCTCAAAGAGTGCCCCAAAGTTTCTACCGGAGAATCACGATGAAAACGTGTGCCAACCCCTATGCATAGGTTCATGGGCGGAACCCGCAAGTTGGTCACCAAAACATACATCAAGTGGCACGTGGTATCCCATTATCACCACAGATATCCACGGCAAGATATACATCAAGTGTTCTCAAATCTTTAAAGACTCAATCCGATAAGATTACTTCAAAGGGGAAACTCAATTCATTACAAGAGAGAAGAGGGGGAGGAGAAACATAGGATCCAACTGTAATAGCAAAGCTCGCGATACATCAAGATCGTGCCAAATCAAGAACACGAGAGAGAGAGAGAGAGATCAAACACATAGCTACTGGTACATACCCTCAGCCCCGAGGGAGAACTACTCCCTCCTCGTCATGGAGAGCACCGGGAAGATGAAGATGGCCACCGGAGAAGGATTCCCCCTCCGGCAGGGTGCCGGAACGGGTCTAGATTGGTTTTCGATGGCTACGGAGGCTTCTGGCGGCGGAACTCCCGATCTAATCTGTTTTCTGGAAGTTTTTGGGTATATGGAGTTATATAGGCAGAAGAAGCACGTCAGGGGAGCCACGAGGGCCCCACGAGGCAGGGGGCGCGCCCCAGGGGGGTGGGCGCGCCCCTACCCTCGTGAGCTCCTCCTTCCTTCCTTGACGTGGGGTCCAAGTCCATCGGGTGTCTTTCGTTCCAAAAATAACTTCTCTAGTTGATTTCGTTCCGTTTCGACTCCGTCTGATATTCCTTTTATTCAAAACACTGAAATAGGCATAAAACAACAAATCTGGGTTGGGCCTCCGGTTAATAGGTTAGTCCCGAAAATAATATAAAAGTGGAAAATAGATCCCAATATTGCCCAAAACAGTAGATAATATAGCATGGAGCAATCAAAAATTATAGATACGTTGGAGACGTATCATCATGTCGGACGATAGAGATCATGACAGTACTTTGGAGATGGAGATCAAAGGCGCAAGATGATCATGGCCATATCATGTCACATATTTTGACTGCATGTGATGTTTATCCTTTATGCATCTTATTTTGCTTAGTTCGGCGGTAGCATTATAAGATGACCTCTCACTAAATTTTAAGGTATAAGTGTTCTCCCTGAGTATGCACCGTTGCGACAGTTCGTCGTGTCGAGACACCACGTGATGATCGGGTGTGATAAGCTCTACGTTCACATACAACGGGTGCAAGCCAGTTTTGCACACGCGGAATACTCGGGTTAAACTTGACGAGCCTAGCATATGCAGATATGGCATCGGAACACTGGAGACCGAAAGGTCGAGTGTGAATCATATAGTAGATATGATCAACATAGTGATGTTCACCATTGAAAACTACTCCATCTCACGTGATGCTCGAACATGGTTTAGTCGATTTGGATCACGTGGTCATTTAAATGACTAGAGGGATGTCTATCTAAGTGGGAGTTCTTAAGTATATGATTAATTAAACTTTAATTTATCATGAACTTAGTCCTGATAGTATTTGCATAACTAT
This sequence comes from Triticum aestivum, assembly GCF_018294505.1. Classification (NCBI taxonomy): domain Eukaryota; kingdom Viridiplantae; phylum Streptophyta; class Magnoliopsida; order Poales; family Poaceae; genus Triticum; species Triticum aestivum. The sequence continues at coordinate 432,140,199 of NC_057800.1, forward strand.
GTTGTAGATCAATAGCTCGCGATATGTTCCTAGAGAAAAAATAAGTTGAAAAATGTTAGTAGCAATGATGCGGACTAGCTCCGTGATCTGAGGATTATCCTCATTGCTGCACAGAAGTATTATGTCCTTGATGCACCGCTAGGTGATAGACCTGTTGCAGGAGCAGATGCAGACGTTATGAACGTTTGACAATGCTCAGTATGATGACTACTTGATAGTTTAGTGCACCATGCTTTACGGCTTAGAATCGGGACTTCAAAAATGTTTTGAACAACATGGAGCATATGAGATGTTCCAAGAGTTGAAATTAGTATTTTATACTCATGCTCGTGTCGAGAGGTATGAGACCTCTGACAATACTTTGCCTACAAGATGGAGGAGAATAGCTCAACCAGTGAGCATGTGCCCAGATTGTCTGGGTACTACAATTGCTTGAATCAAGTGGGAGTTAATCTTCCAGATAAGATAGTAATTGATAAAGTTCTCTAGTCACTATCACCAAGTTACTAAAACTTCGTGATGAACTATAATATGCAAGGGATAACTAAAGTAATTCCCAAGCTCTTCGCGATGCTAAAATCGGCGAAGGTAGAAATCAAGAAAAGCATCAAGTGTTGATGGTTAACAAGACCACTAGTTTCAAGAAAAGGGCAAAGGGATAGAAAGGGAACTTCAAGAAGAATGACAAACAAGTTGTCACTCCCGTGAAGAAGCCCAAAACTAGACCAAAGCCTGAAACTGAGTGCTTTTACTACAAAGGAAATGATCACTAGAAGTGGAACTGCCCTAGATACTTGGCGGATAAGAAGGATGGCATAGCTAACAAAGGTATATTGGATATACATGTTATTGATGTGTACTTTACTAGTGTTTATAGCAACCCCTTGGTATTTGATACTGGTTCAGTTGCTAAGAGTAGTAACTCGAAACGGGAGTTGCAAAATAAACAGAGACTAGTTAAGGGCGAGGTGATGATATGTGTTGGAAGCAATTCTAAGGTTGATAAGATCACCATCGCACACTCCCTTTACCTTCGGGATTAGTGTTGAACCTAAAATAAATATCATTTGGTGTTTGCGTTGAGCATGAATATGATTGGATCATGTTTATTGCAATACGGTTATTCATTTATGTCAAAGAATAACTATTGTTCTATTTACATGAATAAAACCTTCTATGGTCATACACTCAATATAAATGGTTTATTGAATCTCGATCATAGTGATACACATATTCATAATATTGAAGCCAAAAGATGCAAAGTTAATAATGATAGTGCAACTTATTTGTGGCACTGTCGTTTAAGTCATATTGGTGTAAAGCGCATGAAGAAACTCCATGCTGATGGGTTTTTGGAATCACATGATTATGAATCACTTGATGCTTGCGAACCATGCCTCATGGGCAAGATGACTAAGACTCCCTTCTCCGGAACAATGGAGCGAGCAACTGACTTATTGGAAATAATACATACTGATGTCTGCGGTCCGATGAGTGTTGAGGCTCGCGGTGGGTATCGTTATTTTCTGACCTTCATAGATGATTTGAGCATATAAGGATATATCTACTTGATGAAATATAAGTCCGAAACATTTAAAAAGTTCAAAGAATTTCAGAGGGAAGTGGAAAATCATCGTGACAAGAAAATAAAGTTTCTACGATCTGATCGCGGAGACGAATATTTGAGTTACGAGTTTGGTCTTCAATTAAAACAATATGGAATAGTTTCACAAATCCATGACACCTGGAACACCACAACATAATGGTGTGTCTGAACGTCATAACCGTACTTTGTTGGATATGCATTAGTGACAGCTTCATTTTAAATAGGGCCCCATCTAAATCCATTGAGATGACACCGTATGAACTATGGTTTGGCAAGAAACCAAAGCTGTCATTTCTTAAAGTTTGGGGTTACGATGCTTATGTGAAAAAGTTTCAAACTGATAAGCTCGAACACAAATCGGAGTAGCGCATCTTCATAGGATACCCAAAAGAAACTGTTGGGTACACCTTATCACAGATCCGAAGGCAAGATATTTTGTTGCTAAGAATGGATCCTTTCTAGAGAAGGAGTTTCTCTTGAAAGAAGCGAGTGGGAGGAAAGTAGAACTTGATGAGGTAATTGTATCTTCTCCCGAATTGGAAAGTAGTTCATCATAGAAATCAGTTCCAGTGATTCCTATACCAATTAGTGAGGAAGCTAATGATGATGATCATGAAACTTCAGATCAAGTTACTACTAAACCTCGTAGGTCAACCAGAGTACGGTCTGCACCAGAGTGGTACAGTAATCCTATTCTGGAAGTCATGTTACTAGACCATGACGAACCTACGAACTATGAGGAAGCGATGATGAGTCCAGATTCCGCAAAATGGCTTGAGGCCATGAAATCTGAGATAGGATCCATGTATGAGAACAAAGTATGGACTTTGATTGACTTGCCCGGTGATCGGTGAGTCATTGAGAATAAATGGATCTTCAAGAGGAAGACGGACGATGATAGTAGTGTTACTATCTACAAAGCTCGAATTATCGCAAAACATTTTCGACAAGATCAAGGTGTTGACTACGATGAGATTTTCTCACTCGTATCGATGCTTAAAAGTCTGTCCGAATCATGTTAGCAGTTGTCGTATTTTATGAAATCTGGCAAATGGATGTCAAAACTGCATTCCTTTATGGACTTTTTAAAGAAAAGTTGTATATGATGCAACCAGAAGCTTTTGTCAATCCTAAAGATGCTAACAAAGTGAGCAAGCTCCAACGATCCATCTATGGACTGGTGCAAGCATCTCGGAGTTGGAATATATGCTTTGATAAAGTGATCAAAGCATATGGTTTTATATAGACTTGCGGTGAAGCCTGTATTTCGAAGAAAGTGAGTGGGATCACTACAACATTTCTGATAAGTATATGTGAATGACATATTTTTGATCGGAAATAATGTAGAATTTTCTGGAAAGCATAAAGGAGTGTTTGAAAGGAGTTTTTCAAAGAAAGACCTCGGTGAAGCTACTTACATATTGAGCATCAAGATCTATAGAGATAGATCAAGACGCTTGATATATTTTCAATGAGTACATACCTTGACAATATTTTGAAGTAGTTCAAAATGGAACAGTCAAAGAAGGAGTTCTTGCCTGTGTTGCAAGGTGTGAAGTTGAGTAAAGACTCGAAACCCGACCACGACAGAAAATAGAAAGAGAATGAAAAGTCATTCTCTATGCCTCAGTCATAGGTTCTACAAAGTATGCTATGCTGTGTACCAAACCTATTATGTACCTCACCATAAGTTTGGCAAGAGGGTACAATAGTGATCCAGGAGTGGATCACTGGACAGCGGTAAAAAATATCCTTAGTGAAATAAGGAAATGTTTCTCGGTTATGGAGGTGACAAAGAGTTCGTCATAAAGAGTTAGGTCGATCCAAGATTTGGCACCGATTTGGATGACTCTAAGTCTCGATCTAGATACATATTGAAAGTGGGAGCAATTAGCTAGAGTAGCTCCGTGCAAAGCATTGTAGACATAGAAAATTTGCAAAATACATACAGCTCTGAATGTGGCAGACCCGTTGACTAAATTTATCTCACAAGCAAAACATGATCACTCTTTGGGTGTTAATCACATAGCGATGTGAACTAGATTATTGACTCTAGTAAAACCTTTGGGTGTTAGTCACATGGAGATGTGAACTAATCACATAAAGATGTGAACTATTGATATTAAATCACACGACGATGTGAACTAGATTATTGACTCTAGTGCAAGTGGGAGACTGAAGGAAATATGCCCTAGAGGCAATAATAAAGTTGTTATTTATATTTCCTTATATCATGATAAATGTTTATTATTCGTGCTAGAATTGTATTAACCGGAAACTTAGTACATGTGTGAATACATAGACAAACAGAGTGTCCCTAGTATGCCTCTACTTGACTAGCTCGTTAATCAAAGATGGTTAAGTTTCCTAGCCATGGACATGTGTTGTCATTTGATGAACGGGATCATATCATTAAAGAATGATGTGATGGACAAGACCCATCCGTTAGCTTAGCATAATGATCGTTCAGTTTATTGATACTGCTTTCTTCATGACTTATACATGTTCCTCTGACTATGAGATTATGCAACTCCCGAATACCAGAGGAACACCTTGTGTGCTATCAAATGTCACAACGTAACTGGGTGATTATAAAGATGCTCTACTGGTGTCTCCAATGGTGTTTGTTGAGTTGGCATAGATCGAGATTAGGATTTGTCACTCCGTCTATCGGAGAGGTATCTCTGGGCCCTCTCGGTAATGCACATCACTATAAGCCTTGCAAGCAATGTGACTAATGTGTTAGTTGCAGGATGATGCATTATGGAACGAGTAAAGAGACTTGCCGGTAACGAGATTGAACTAGGTATTGAGATACCGACGATTGAATCTCGGGCATGTAACATACGGATGACAAAGGGAACAACGTATGTTGTTATGCGGTTTGACCGATGAAGATCTTCGTAGAATATGTAGGAACCAATATGAGCATCCAGGTTCCGCTATTGGTTATTAGTCGAAGATGAGTCTCGGTCATGTCTACATCGTTCTCGAACTCGTAGAGCCCGCACGCTTAACATTCTGTGACGATTTGTATGATGAGTTATGTGATTTGATGATCGAAGTTTGTTCGGAGTCCCGGATGAGATTGGGGACATGATGAGGAGTCTCGAAATGGTCGAGACGTAAAGATCGATATATTGGAAGGCTATATTCGGACATCGGAAAGGTTTCGAGTGATTCACATATTTTTCAGAGTACCGGAGAGTTACGAGAATTTGTAATGGGCCTTAATGGGCCATACGAGAAAGGAGAGAAAGGCCTCAAGGGTGGCCGCGCCCCTTCCCCATGGACTAGTCCGAATTGTACTAGGGAAAGGGGACGCCCCCTTCCTTCCTTCTCCTTCTCCCTTCCCTTTCTCCTATTCCATGTGAGAGGTGGAATCCTACTAGGACCAGGGAGTCCTAGTAGGACTCCACACTTTGGGCGCGCCCTATGAGGACCGGCCTCCTCCTCCCTCCATCCTTTATATACGTGGCCAGGGGGCACCCCATAGACACACAAGTTGATCATTGATATCTTAGCCGTGTGCGGTGCCCCCCTCCACCATAATCCACCTCGGTCATATAGTAGCGGTGCTTAGGCGAAGCCCTGTTCCGGTAGCATCATCATCACCGTCATCACGCCGTCGTGCTAACGAAGCTCTCCCTCGACACTCTGCTGGATGGTGAGTTCGTGGGACGTCACCGAGCCGAACGTGTGCAGATCGCGGAGGTGTCATAATTTCGATACTAGGATCGGTCGATCGTAAAGACGTACGACTATATCAACCGCGTTGTCATAACGCTTACGCTTATGGTCTACGAGGATACGTAGACAACACTCTCCCCTCTCCTTGCTATGCATCACCATGATCTTGCGTGTGCATATGTTTTTTTTGAAATTACTGTGTTCCCCAACACTATAACACATCACCAGGTGTGAAGGCGAACCAAACAGGGCTTGCGTGGCCAGGCATAAAGCTGTTGTTTCCCAGGCCCGAGCCAGACGCTTGAATTATTTAGGCACTCGCCCAGGACGACAACCAAACAGCTCCTTTGTGCATGTGGGTGGCCTTTTTGCATGGCCGTTGGGTCTGCAACGGCTGGGTAAGCTAAGGAGAAAACGCTAGCTAGCTATTACATACGTTGGGATATATAGCATTAGCCAAACAACTCAAAGTATTCCCAATGCTTTAAAATACTGTAGTATGTCAAAACTGTGGTATATTCTACCTACATACTAAAATGATGTAGTTTTTAAATACTTTGGTTTTTTAGTACGTTACTATCAAGCACAGCCTAAACTCATGCAGAAGTTTACAAATCATCCCTCAACTTCAAAACCACCAAACTCGGTCCCTCAACTATTCAGACCGGATATTTTTCGTCCTTGATAACGCTTCAGGCTGTTTTAATCTGACATGTGCACCGGTTTTGACTAATACCGGCCACGCGGCCTGGGTTTGACCACCACGTCAGTTAAGTGACTAAAAGACCTCCCGTGGAAGAGAATGAAGGGCAGTATAGCGTAGGGTCATGCAGCTTCAGTTGCGATCCAGGTCACCTAGTTCTTACCATACATGACATTCGAGGAGTCCAGCGTCGGGAAGCACGGCTACTCCGCCATCGCCGCCAGCGGGTGCAGAAGGGCGTACACGGCGACTTGGTCGCACCTTCCGCAGGGTCTGACGATAGTCGGTACTAGCAAGTGCTCGAAGAGTCGAAGTCGAAGGGCAACAGGAGGAAACCGAGGCCGGCGTCATCGCTAACCTGCGGCTCAGACTTGGCGCTGGTGACGCACTGCATAGTGAGGCGGAAGGTGGCCATGTCGGTACTGATGTGCATGGTGGGCAGACGCTTGGATGGCCACGGCTGCAGCTTCCCTGCGTGGTCGCCCATTGCCCCCCTGCATTCCCATCTCTCCTTCCTCCCCTCCTTGGAGCATGCGGCTGAGCCCACTCGCTTGGAGCTCCAGCCGACAACCCGGATCACCTGCACGAGCCTGCGGGCATAAGGAGTGAGGCGGCAGCGGAGCAGGCTATGTGGTGGCAGCGTCGGGCGGACAGAGAGTGGGCAACGGTGAGCAGGGGCAACAACATCGGGGGACACTCGGTGATGGTTTGTTATGGGATGATGATGAGTAGCACACCGGGGGCTCGAGGTAGAGCCGGAGAGGTCAAGTAGGCACGGTGGAGGAGAGCCGGGCGCTACAGCGGGTCACCGGAGGCGAAGAAGATGACAAGGGCGCCAACGATTGAGGCTCTCCCGTTTTGATTTAGTGACCTCGTAGATCCCCCGCGTCCATGGCGTGCAGGAAGCTCAGGAGGATGGAGGCGTCCATGGCGCCTAGCCCCTTTCCCATCGTGCTGACGCCATTGTGCGCCATGGTCGCTGATGTCTACTACACAACCTTCTTCTTGTAGACGTTGTTGGGCCTCCAAGTGCAGAGGTTTGTAGGACAGTAGCAAATTTCCCTCAAGTGGATGACCTAAGGTTTATCAATCCGTGGGAGGCGTACGATGAAGATGGTCTCTCTCAAGCAACCCTGCAACCAAATAACAAAGAGTCTCTTGTGTCCCCAACACACCCAATACAATGGTAAATTATATAGGTGCACTAGTTCGGCGAAGAGATGGTGATACAAGTGCAATATGGATGGTAGATACAGGTTTTTATAATCTGAAAATATAAAAACAGCAAGGTAACTAATGATAAAAGTGAGCGTAAACGGTATTGCAATGCGTTGAGACAAGGCCTAGGGTTCATACTTTCACTAGTGCAAGTTCTCTCAACAATAATAACATAATTGGATCATATAACTATCCCTCAACATGCAACAAAGAGTCACTCCAAAGTCACTAGTAGCGGAGAACAAACGAAGAGATTATGATAGGGTACGGAACCACCTCAAAGTTATCCTTTCTGATCGATCTATTCAAGAGTCCGTAGTAAAATAACGTGAAGCTATTCTTTCCATTCAATCTATCATAGAGTTCGTACTAGAATAACACCTTAAGACATAAATCAACCAAAACCCTAATGTCACCTAGATACTCCAATGTCACTTGAAGTATCTGTGGGTATGATTATACGATATGCATCACACAATCTCAGATTCATCTATTCAACCAACAAAAAGAACTTCAAAGAGTGCCCCAAGGATTCTACCGGAGAGTCAATACGAAAACGTGTGCCAACCCCTATGCACAGGTTCATGGGCGGAACCCGCAAGTTGATCACCAAAACATACATCAAGTGGATCAATAGAATACCCCATTGTCACCACGGGTATCCCACGCAAGACATACATCAAGTGTTCTCAAATCCTTAAAGACTCAATCCGATAAGATAACTTCAAAGGGAAAACTCAATCCATTATAAGAGAGTAGAGGGGGAGAAACATCATAAGATCCAACTATAATAGCAAAGCTCGCGATACATCAAGATCGTACCATCTCAAGAACACGAGAGAGAGAGAGATCAAACACATAGCTACTGGTACATACCCTCAGCCCCGAGGGAGAACTACTCCCTCCTCGTCTTGGAGAGCACCGAGATGATGAAGATGGACACCGGAGAGGGATTCCCTCCTCCGGCAGGGTGCCGGAACGGGTCTAGATTGGTTTTCGGTGGCTACGGAGGCTTCTGGCGGCGGAACTCCCGATCTATTATGCTCCTCGATGGTTTTAGGGTATATTGGTATATATAGGAGGAAGAAATACGCCAGGGGAGCCACGAGGGGCCCACGAGGGTGGAGGGTGCGCCCAAGGGGGGTGGGCGCGCCCCCCTGCCTCATGCCTTCCTCGTTGCTTCCCTTACGTACACTCCAAGTCTTCTGGATTGCTTCCGTTCCAAAAATAACTCTCCCGAAGGTTTCATTCCGTTTGGACTCCGTTTGATATTCCTTTTCTGCGAAACACTGAAACAAGGGAAAAACAGAAACTGGCACTAGGCTCTGGGTTAATAGGTTAGTCCCAAAAATAATATAAAAGTGTTTAATAAGGTCCATAAACATCCAAAACAGATAATATAATAGCATGGAACAATAAAAAATTATAGATACGTTGGAGACGTATCAGCATCCCCAAGTTTACTTCCTACTCGTCCTCGAGTAGGTAAATGATAAAAATAGAATTTTTGATGTGGAATGCTACCTAACATATTTATCAATGTAATCTTCTTTATTGTGGCATGAATGTTCAGATCCATAAGATTCAAGATAAAAGTTTAATATTGACATGAAAACAATAATACTTCAAGCATACTAAGAAATCAATCATGTCTTCTCAAAATAACATGGCCAAAGTAAGCTATCCCTACAAAATCATATAGTCTGGCTAAGCTCCATCTTCACCACACAAAATATTTAAATCATGCACAACCTCGATGACAAGCCAAGCAATTGTTTCATACTTTTGATGTTCTCAAACTTTTTCAATCTTCACGCAATACATGAGCGTGAGCCATGGACATAGCACTATATGTGGAATAGAATGGTGGTTGTGGAGAAGACAAAAAAGGAGAAGATAGTCTCACATCAACTAGGCGTATCAACGGGTTATGGAGATGCCCATTAATAGATATCAATGTGAGTAAGTAGGGATTGCCATGCAACGGATGCACTAGAGCTATAAGTATATGAAAGCTCAACAAAAGGAACTAAGTGGGTGTGCATCCAATTCGCTTGCTCACGAAGACCTAGGGCATTTTGAGGAAGCCCATCATTGGAATATACAAGCCAAGTTTTATAATGAAATATTCCCACTAGTATACGAAAGTGATATCATAGGAGACTATCTATCATGAAGATCATGGTGCTACTTTGAAGCACAAATGTGGTAAAAGGATAGTAGCATTGTCCCTTCTCTCTTTTTCTCTCATTTTTTTATTTGGGCCTTTTTATGGCCTCTTTTTTTAGTCCGGAGTCTCATCACAACTTGTGGGGGAATCATAGTCTCCATCATCCTTTCCTCACTTGGGATAATGCTCTAAATGATGATCATCACACTTTTATTTACTTACAACTCAAGAATTACAACTCGATACTTAGAACAAAATATGACTCTATATGAATGCCTCCGGCGGTGTACCGGGATGTGCAATGACTCATGAGTGACATGTATGAAAGAATTATGAATGATGGCTTTGCCACAAATACAATGTCAACTACATGATCATGCAAAGCAATATGACAATGATGAAGCATGTCATAATAAACGGAACGATGGAAAGTTGCATGGCAATATATCTCGGAATGACTATGGAAATGCCATAATAGGTAGGTATGGTGGCTGTTTTGAGGAAGGTATATGGTGGTTTTGTGGTACCGACAAAAGTTGCGCGGTACTAGAGAGGCTAGCAATGGTGGAAGGATGAGAGTGCGTATAATCCATGGACTCATCATTAGTCATAAAGAACTCACATACCTATTGCAAAAATCTATTAGTTATCGAAACAAAGTATTACACACATGCTCCTAGGGGGATAGATTGGTAGGAAAAGACCATTGCTCGTCCCCGACCGCCACTCATAAGGAAGACAATCAATAAATAAATCATGCTCCGACTTCATCACATAACGGTTCACCATACGTGCATGCTACGGGAATCACAAACTTTAGAACAAGTATTTCTCAAATTCACAACTACTCAACTAGCATGACTCTAATATCACCATCTTCATATCTCAAAACAATTATCAAGTAACAAACTTCTCTTAGTATTCAATGCACTTACATGAAAGTTTTTATTATATCCTTCTTGGATGCCCATTATATTAGGACTAAATTAATAACCAAAGAAAACTACCATGCTGTTCTAAAGACTCTCAAAATGATATAAGTGAAGCATGAGAGTTCATTAATTTCTATAAAATAAAACCACCACCGTGCTCTAAAAAGATATAAGTGAAGCACTAGAGCAATAACAAACTACTCCGAAAGATATAAGTGAAGATCAATGAGTAGTCGAATAATTATGCAACTATATGAAGACTCTCTAACATTTAAGAATTTAAGATCTTGGTATTTTATTCAAACAGCAAGCAAAACAAAGTAAAATGACATTCTAAGAATGGCAAACATCATGTGAAGAAGCAAAAACTTAGGATCAACCAAAACTAACTGATAGTTGTTGAAGAAGAAAGGTGGGATGTCAACCGGGGCATCCCCAAGCTTAGACGCTTGAGACTTATTGAAATATTATCTTTATATGCCTTGGGCATCCCCAAGCTTGAGCTTTTGTGTCTCCTTAATTCCTCTCATATCACGGTCTCCCTAAATCTCAAAAGCTTCATCCACACAAAACTCAACAAGGACTCGTGAGATAAGTTAGTATAAACCAATGCAAAAACCTTATCATACTCTACTGTAGCAAATCACTAAAATTATTATTCAACATTGCATACTAAATGCCTCTGCATATTTAATAGTCCTATCCTCAAATAGAATCATTAAAGAAGCAAACATATGCAAACAATGCAAACATAACAGCAATCTGCTTAAACAGGACAATCTGTAAAGAGTGCAGCAAGATCCATACTTCCCTACCTCCAAAAAATATGAAAGAAAATTCCCACTGTATTAAATTTATCAGATCTTATTATGCAAAATGTTTGAACATTTTATCACATTCTGACTTTTCTAGGGAATTTTTGCAACAACGGTAAACTTTCTGTTTTCAAACAGCAACATGTGGACTAGTAAAATAGGCATAGTAAAGGCTATCAATGCCACTTTTATTGAAATAAAAGATGCAAAACATTGTTCTAAATAACAGCAAGCAAATCCTAACAAAATAAATTGACGCTCCAAGCAAAACACATATCATGTGGTGAATAAAAATATAGCTCCAAATAAAGTTACCGATGAACGAAGACGAAAGAGGGGATGCCTTCCGGGGCATCCCCAAGCTTAGGCTTTTGGTTGTACTTGAATATTACCTTGGGGTGCCTTGGGAATCCCTAATCTTAGGCTCTTTCCACTCCTTATTCCATAGTCCATCGAATCTTTACCCAAAACCTGTAAACTTCACAACACAAAACTCAACAGAAAACTCGTAAGCTCCGTTAGCGAAAGAAAACAAAGCACCACTTCAAGGTAATGTAATGAACTCATTCTTTATTTGTATTGGTGTTAAATCTACTGTATTCCAACTTCTCTATGGTTTATAAACTATTTTACTAGCCATAGATTCATCAAAATAAGCAAACAACACATAGAAAACAGAATCTGTCAAAAATAGAACAGTCTGTGGTAATCGGTATCAAACGTATACTTCTGCAACTCATAAAATTCTCAAATAAATTTGTGGACCTGAGGAATTTTTCTATTAATCATATTCAAAAATAATTAACTAAATAGCACTCTCCATTAAAAAATGGCAGCAAATCTCGTGAGCGCTAAAGTTTCCGTTTCTTACAGCAAGATCGCAAAGACTTTCCCCAAGTCTTCCCAAAGGTTCTACTTGACACAAACACCAATTAAAACATAAAATCACATCTAATCAGAGGCTAGATGAATTATTTATTACTAAATAGGAGAAAAAAAGCAAGGAACAAAAATAAAAATTGGGTTGCCTCCCAACAAGCGGTATCGTTTAACGCCCCTAGCTAGGCATGATGATTTCAATGATGCTCACATAAAGGATAAGAATTGAGACATAAAGAGAGCATCATGAAGAATATGACTAACACATTTAAGTCTAACCCTCTTCCTATGCATAGGGATTTTCTGATCAAACAACTTATGGTAACAATAATCAACTAGCATAGGAAGGCAAAACAAGCATAACTTCAAAACTTTAAGCATATAGAGAGGAAACTTGATATTATTGCAATTCCTACAAGCATATATTCCTCCCTCATAATAATTTTCAGTAGCATCATGAATGAATTCAACAATATAACCAGCACATAGAGCATTCTTTTCATGATCTACAAGCATAGAAAATTTACTACTCTCCACATAGGCAAAATTCTTCTCGTTCGGAATAGTGGGAGTAAACTCAATAAAATAATTATCATGTGAGGCATAATCCAATTGAAAACTAAAATCATGATGACAAGTTTCATGGTTATCATTACTCTTAATAGCATACGAGTCATCACAATAATCATCATAGATAGCAACTTTGTTCTCATAATCAATTGGAACCTCTTCCGAAATAGTGGATTCATCACTAAATAAAGTCATGACCTCTCCAAACCCACTTTCATAAATATAATCATCATAAATAGGAGGCATGCTATCATCAAAATAAATTTGCTCATCAAAACTTTGGGGACAAAAAATATCATCTTCATCAAACATAGCATCCCCAAGCTTGTGGCTTTGCATATCATTAGCATCATGGATATTCAAAGAATTCATACTAACAACATTGCAATCATGCTCATCATACAAATATTTAGTGCCAAACATTCTAATGCATTCTTATTCTAGCACTTTGGCACAATTTTCCTTTCCATCATACTCACGAAAGATATTAAAAAGACGAAGCGTATCAGGCAATCTCAATTCCACTTTTTTGTAATTTTCTTTTATAAACTAAACTAGTGATAAAACAAGAAACTAAAAGATTCGATCGCAAGATCTAAAGATATACCTTCAAGCGCTGACCTCCCCGGCAATGACGCCAGAAAAGAGCTTGATGTCTACTACACAACCTTCTTCTTGTAGACGTTGTTGGGCCTCCAAGTGCAGAGGTTTGTAGGACAGTAGCAAATTTCCCTCAAGTGGATGACCTAAGGTTTATCAATCCGTGGGAGGCATAGGATGAAGATGGTCTCTCTCAAGCAACCCTGCAACCAAATAACAAAGAGTCTCTTGTGACCCCAACACACCCAATACAATGGTAAATTGTATAGGTGCACTAGTTCGGCGAAGAGATGATGATACAAGTGCAATATGGATGGTAGATATAGGCTTTTGTAATCTGAAAATATGAAAACAGAAGGTAACTAATGATAAAAGTGAGCGTAAACGGTATTGCAATGCGTTGAAACAAGGCCTAGGGTTCATACTTTCACTAGTGCAAGTTCTCTCAACAATAATAACATAATTGGATCATATAACTACCCCTCAACATGCAACAAAGAGTCACTCCAAAGTCACTAATAGCGGAGAACAAACGAAGAGATTATGGTAGGGTACGAAACCACCTCAAAGTTATCCTTTCTGATCGATCTATTCAAGAGTCCGTAGTAAAATAACGTGAAGCTATTGTTTCTGTTCAATCTATCATAGAGTTCGTACTAGAATAACACCTTAAGACACAAATCAACCAAAACCCCAATGTCACCTAGATATTCCAATGTCACCTTAAGTATCTGTGGGTTTGATTATACGATATGCATCACACAATCTCAGATTCATCTATTCAACCAACACAAAGAACTTCAAAGAGTCCCCCAAAGATTCTACCGGAGAGTCAAGACGAAAACCTATGCCAACCCCTATGCATAGGTTCATGGGCGGAACCGGCAAGTTGATCACCAAAACATACATCAAGTGGATTAATAGAATACCCCATTGTCACCATGGGTATCCCACGCAAGACATACGTCAAGTGTTCTCAAATCCTTAAAGACTCAATCCGATAAGATAACTTCAAAGGGAAAACTCGATCCATGACAAGAGAGTAGAGGGGGAGAAACATCATAAGATCCAACTATAATAGCAAAGCTCGCGATACATCAAGATCGTACCACCTCAAGAACACGAGAGAGAGAGAGATCAAACACATAGCTACTGGTACATACCCTCAGCCCCGAGGGAGAACTACTCCCTCCTCATCATGGAGAGCACCGGGATGATGAAGATGGCCACCGGAGAGGGATTCCCCCCTCCGGCAGGGTGCCGGAACGGGTCTAGATTGGTTTTCGGTGGCTACAGAGGCTTCTGGCGGCAGAACTCCCAATCTATTGTGATCCTCGATGGTTTTAGGGTATATTGGTATATATAGGAGGAAGAAATACGCCAGGGGAGCCACAAGGGGCCCACGAGGGTGGAGGGCGCGCCCCCTGCCTCGTGCCTTCCTTGTTGCTTCCCTTACGTACACTCCAAGTCTTCTGGATTGCTTCCGTTCAAAAAATAACTCCCCCGAAGGTTTCATTCCGTTTGGACTCCGTTTGATATTCCTTTTCCGCGGAACACTGAAACAAGGGAAAAACAGAAACTGGCACTGGGCTCTGGGTTAATAGGTTAGTCCCAAAAATAATATAAAAGTGTTTAATAAAGCCCATAAACATCCAAAACAGATAATATAATAACATGGAACAATCAAAAATTATAGATACCAAAAATTATAGATACGTTGGAGACGTATCAGTCGCGAGCTCGGCTGGCCTCCTGCACCATGGCCACATACGCCCCTGGTCGCAACCTCGCTTGCGCACGCCGCTGCAGCCCAACGCGCGTCCTCCTCTGTGCCCGGCTGTGCCCGGGCGAGCACCCTCCGCGCCCTGGACCCGCTCGTGAGCGCCACAACATGTTGACCGGCCCTGGGCCACTGGCATGTGGGCCGTCCCTGGGCCACTGTGTTTGGTATGGGCTGGACGGGTCGTGGCCCATTTTCCTAGCACGTAGTTCTGCCAGTAAAGGAAGTAATGTGGTAGTGTGTAGGCCATGTTTGTTTGAGAAGAAGCTCCTCGTCATAGCGCCAAAAATCTTGTTTGCTCTCTCATAAGAGTAGTTGGGTAACCCGCAAGTATAAGGGTGAAGTAACCTAGCAATAAGTATTTCCATTGGTAGAGAACCAAGGTTTATCGAATTAGAAGGAATTCTTCTATCAAACAAAGTCATGGGTACCTAGACACAAAACACAACACAAACTTGTCCCCGGCACGTGAAGAAGGTTGACAAGCTTCTTGTCCTGCTAGTTACAAGATTAAATTGCCCGGTATGGTAGGAACTGATAGATAGATAAAATAAATAAAAACTTACAACAAAGAAATACTAAATTTGGTAAAGTTTTCAGTAAAGCAAAATAGACCCGGGGCCATAGGTTCCCTAGTGGCATCTCTCTAGGGTACAAGTGTACTGTGGTGAACAAATTACTGTTGGGCGGCGAATAAATTACAATATTTATATTTATGACTATGATCATTCATGGTACCGGCGCCGATGCCGCTACTGAAAAGAGGAAGCATAAGAAGCAGAGGATACGAAAACCTAACAAACTAGGGATTGGACGACTTGTGGTCACAAAGATGGCACCTGGCAAGTTTGAGCCATTAGAGCAGGAAGAACCTCGCAAGTGCTATGGGAACCAATTAGGATGCATCCTACGGGAATGCGCGAGCATCAACGACGATGACTTAAGGAGATTCAAGTTCCCCGGCCGGGATGATAACATAGAACAACCGTGGGATGATCCGAAGATGAAAAAGATTAACAATCACGCCATGGGCATGTTTAGCAATGATTTGGCCTCCTGGAAAGGGAGGGTGAAACGAGCTATTGAGGCTGACGAACCCCTGTCCAAGATTCTGGAGGAAAATCCGACACTTACGGAAGAGGAGTTCGAAAAGTTCAAGGACACTTGCGCTACCGAGGCAGCCAAGGCTAAGGTTGCGAAATTCAAGAGCCTTCAGCAAAGGAACACGGGGAACCATCGCCTCGGAAGCCGTGGCTACCTCGGTAAAAGGCCCATATGGGATAAGGAGGACGCGAAACGTGAAGCCGCGGGTCTCCCAGACCCCTTCGTGAAGTTCACCAACCCCTTGGAGCGTGACTTCATCAGGGCCCGCTACAAGTGGGACAAGGAGAAAAAGGTTTTTTACACGGACCAGATCACGAGGAAATTGATTAGACTACTGGAGAAGCATCACCAGCTTGCAGCCGAAAGCCCTACTTCTCCGATGAGGCCCAAGTGGGACACCCCTCTCAACCGAGCCTTGAACGAACTTAAGGGACTCCCTTTGGGCCAGCGACCGCAATATGGTCGTGTGCACGGCGCTGGAGACGGCGCCACGTGGAAGGTGTTTTACAACGAGGTCCCGGAGGCCAAGAAGTAGAAAAAGAAGTTTAGTCAGGCGGACATCGACGCAAAGGTGAAGCTTGCAGTCGAGAAAAAAACAGCTGAGGACGCGGAAAAAATAGCCGAGGAGAAAAATGAGTTGCTACAGCAGGCAGTCAATGCAGCTGTAACTGCCTGCAGAAATGATTTCGCTACTAACTTGGTTCCAGCTATCATCAACTAGACGAAGGAAAATCCAGACAAGACGGTACATGATTTCCCGATGCCCAGTTTCGTCGGGAGCAACTCCATGAATAACAACAGCACCACACCATCACTTGCTCACGCAACCGGGCCTCCTCTCGCGGTCGCTCCCGCTCATAGCAGCCCGTCCTCAGTCTCTGGCGCGCTAGGTGGGCCTTCGTCTTTGGCTGAGCTCGACGCCGTATATATATCGGAACCGTTAGTTTGCGTCGAGATCCGAACTTTTGTGTGGATAAGGTTCCTATTTGTTGATTTATGGTTGATCGCATTTACTCAAGCGGAAGCCATGTGGAGGACCTTTTCGTAGCAGTGGACCAAAAGGGCAACCTAGGCCCTGTGTTGGCAGCAGTAATCAGAGAAAGAACACAGCTCCTTTCTAGCATTGATCTTTGAGCATCATCTCTTTTGGGCAAGCCTATGAGGTAGGTTTTGTTGCATTGTTAAGGTTGAAAGGTTCCATCTATGCCTAGCTGTTTTTAGCAAGTTTGAACATTCATTGGCTGCAAAACCTGTTAATGGTTCGGCACTTTTTAGATCATCTCATCGATAATAGCACCTGTTCTTACTGGCCCTGTTGGCGCCATGTTCACGGACGGGGATTTAGCGCCTGAAAGCTGGCGTGCCCTTGATTCACGGTCTTTATTAATCCATGGGCGTTGCACGGCAGCGTAGCAGCAGGAACCGTTGGTTTCACATTGTTTTACTGTGGCTTGTATATTAAGTATGCAGCCCCATACGTCAATAGATTGCTACCAAAAAAACAACCATGTACATCAACAAAACGTTGTTATACTGTAATGCAAAACTACACCATCGATGGAGTACGTGTATTGCTTGATGTAGTTTACTGCCGATGCAACCCGCCGTCCGCTCATGTCTTTGAGCGCACCCAGGACATCGTGGATTGGGTTGGACAAGTAGAATCACCTCCAAGCCACTGCATTGGTGATGACGGCCGCGTGCACGTCCTCACTGAGATCAACATCATTCCAAGAGCACGCGTCAACATGTCCCTCCTCTCCGCGCACTCCTTGTTGAATGGGGATAGTGCGATCAAGTTGTAGCGGTGATCGTGTTCCACGACCACCAGGCCACTCCATACCGCGTCAGGGTATCGTGCGGCCATGATACCGTGTGGGCATCCTTCTTGAGTGCGTCCCGCCTAAGGCGTGGTCTCAACTCTCAAAGGACGGCTAAGAGGCTCCTCCCTATGTCCCGCATCATCTCCATCGAGCTCGTACGTACACAAAAGGGACATGTCCTTCTTTGTCCTGCACGCGGATGTTGAGCACCCTGGCCTCATACCGTGTGTTGCACATCTACACGTCGATGATGGGTGTGTGCTCGACGACGATCTCGATGATTTTGAGCTGCTAGTTTGTTTTGTGGAAGTGGAGCAGCTGCACAGCCAGGTTACCAGTGCAGTATTCCTCGAAGGCACCAAGTGCACATACGGGTGCAGCAGGCATGTTCATTTTTTGTTTGGTGCAGCAACAATATTCATGGACTTGTGTAGCACTTTACAGTAGTAGGAGCAGACAGTAGTCAGGAGGCCTACTTACGTTTCGCGGCGACCATAGCGCCCATGTTGCCAGAGCTGCGCCCCCACAGCCATGGTTGCACTCCTCGTGCGTGTGACTGCGCTGGGGGAGGATGCAGGCAGGCAGACGCCATGGACGATGTGACCAGTGGCGTGCCCACCTGACCCGAATCAGGTGGCACAAGGATTTGATGGTGGAGGCGATGGAACATGTGAGTGCGAGAAATAGGAAGAGGGAGATGAGAAGTTTCCGTAGGTGTCCGCACCGTCGCCGGAGATGACCGGAAGTGTCAGGTCGAGCTAGCGGCGGCCTGCTCTGTAGTTCTGTAGTTGGAGAGAGAGAGAGAAGGAACGGTTAAAGGAGGGAAAGGGAGAGATAACCGCCCGTCTGTAGTTGCTCGGGGGACACTCATGTACCGCTTTGAACGTGGAAAGGGGCGCTGCCAGTATACACCAGACAATTTCTGATCCCAGGATTCCAGGAAGTTTGGCCTTTGATGCACATGTGTCTAGCATTTTAATAAGGAAAATGATGTACTAGCGTATTACACTGTGGTACTAGTACGGTGAATATTACCGGTCATTTTTAGTTTGCATATAAGATTTGTCTGAAGTCAAATCTTGTAAAGTTTAGCCAACCTTATAGAAAAAAATACCAACATTCACAACATGAAATTGATATCATTACATGTGTCATAACTTTAATTTTCATACCGTATAACTTTAGCATTGTAGAGGTTAGTAGTTTCTCATATAAATATGATTAAAGTTTACGAAGTTTGACTTCGGGCAATTCTTATATGCAGGGTAAAAAGGACCGGAGGGAGTATATCTCTATACAACTCACTCACTCTCCCGTCTTTGATTAGTCGTACACATGCTGCTCTCAAGCAATAATTGACCAACATGATGAGACCATTCAACACTCACTCATCGGCTGTGTTTTCGCAAGGCAAGTTTGGCAATGGTGTACCACTTTGGCTGGGAGGGCGGAGTACCTACCCCTGTCAGATGAGACCTTGGGCGGATGGTGCGCAAGACAGGATGAAAGCATGGAGCACCGTAAGTCCACGCGGTCACTATGCTTGCTGACAATGTGGATGCTGTGGAAGCATAGGAATGATATAGTGTTCAATGGCATCACACCGTCACTTCCAGGTGTATTGCATAGACTACAGGAGGAGGGAGCGCTTTGGGTGAAGGCAAGTCTGCTCAATGTAGCGGTGACAGGAGAGGAGTTGGCTCTCGTGGAGCGGGTAGGGCATGAGTAGTTCCGTCTTAAGTGAGTAGTGGGTAGGTCGGATAAAATCCGCATGTAAATAGATATCTTGTTGTAACGGTGGTTTGGGGCTCCCCATCCCTCTTCTTATTTAATGAATGATACACACCACCACCACTCGTGCGTATTTGAGAAAAAAAATTGACCACCTTTTTATACTTAGTCTATTATGTTTCTGGTCACACCGAGCATTATGGATCAAATGTCACAATTATTACTCCCTTAGTTTTTATTTACTCTGTATATTAGCTTTGATCAAAGTCAAATTTTATAAAATTTGACAAAGTTTATAGATAAAAATAACAAATCAACACCATTAGATTCATTATTGAATAGACTTTCACATCATATATATTTGTTATTTTAAATGTGAGGAGAGGAGAGCGCGCCAGACGGCCGGCGGCGGCGGGAAGGGGCTGGAACGCCGCCGCCGGCAGGGGAAACCCTACTGGGAGGAGGGGTCAGGAGGAGGGAGCTGCTGGCACATAGATTAAATCTTAATATTTCTATTCTAGACCAGCACATGCATAAAGAAAAGTGACGAGAGAGAGGGGGGTGGGGGGAATTGACGTGGTAAGAGAGCAAGGTTAGGAGTAAAAGGTTCCCGCTCCAATAAAAAGAGTGCACACATATGATTGTGCAGGATTTGGATAATGGCATGTTTCACTTACACTTGTTAGTTCATAATTAGTTGCTATTATGGCAACTCTATAAACTTACATTTTGAGTGACCTTAAACACATCAAGTGGTGGCACCTACATTAAATCATAACCCGTCTGTCCCTAGACTAACATCCACAGGCGGGAGAGAGAGAAGATATTGATGTGAAAGGAGAGCAAGACCAGGAGCTCATGATATAAAAGTTGCCCTCTCCAATAAAAAGAGTGCACATATATGATTATGCAAGGTTTGTACAATGACAAATAAAGGTTGTCGTCTCATTACAACAATACGAGGATACTAGACTATTGTGTATAACTTGCACCTATTATGCCAACTCTATAAACTTGCATTTTGAGTGACCTTAACCACATCAAGTGTTGACGCTTAGATTAAATCATAATCCATCTGTCCCTAGACCAACACACATAGACGCACACAAGGGGGGGGGGGGGGGATATTGACGTGAAAGGAGAGAAAGGCCATGAGTTCATTATATAAAAGGTGCCCGCTCCTATAAAAAGAGTGCACATATATGATTATGCAAGGTTTGGGCAATGGCAAATAAAGGTTCCTGTGTCATTATAATGATACGAGGATACTAGCCAACCGTGAGGAGTAACACAACACACACGCGCGCGTGCGCGCGCGCACACACACACACACCGGAGAGAGGATATTGACGTGAAAGGAGAGAAAGGCCAGGAGTTCATTATATAAAAGGTGCCCGCTCCTATAAAAAGAGCGCACATATATGGTTATGCAAGGTTTGGGCAATGGCAAATAAAGGTTCTTGTGTCATTATAATGATATGGGGATACTAGCCAACCGTGAGGAGTAACACACACACACACACACACAGTATTGATGTGAAAATAGAGCAAGGTCAAGAGTTCATGATATGAAGGGTGTGCGCTCCAATAAAAAAGAATGCACACATATGATCGTGCAAGGTTTGGGCAATGAAAAACAAAGTTTTTGTGTTATTATGATGATACGATGATACTAGCCAACCGTGAGGAGTAATACACACATAGAGAATATTGATGTGAAAATAGAGCATGGGCACCACCGGTCAACCTGACCACCGACATGGAATATAAGCCACGATGGCACGTGCCAACAGATGGCCACGTGCACGAACAACTGACAGCTCCGACTTTGACGACAGGCATCATCCGGGAAATATGCAGGACTTGCGCCGACCGTGCCTCCCAACCACCGAGCGCCTGTCATCGTCACCACCTGGACTCACTCCACCGCGAAGTCCAACATGTCCTATGCATTCGCAGTGTATTAACTGTTGATGGAATCGTGGCATTGAAGTGCACAGATGAATGGTGAAGGGGCCTTCGGTACATGTTCGTTTCTATTCAAACGAGGGTGTAAAAAACTGTGCCCATCAGTTACAATGCCCTGTCACGGGTGATGCACCAAAAGCACGTGAAGATCACTGGAGACTGAACATGTCACGTGGCTCTGTGCACAGCCGAGCTACAGACTTTCATACAAGAAGTCAAGGCTTCGTTTACCACAGCGCCAGGAGACTGCCGCAACGCCGGCCCAAGAAAAATGGATGTCCTGTTGGTTTTGTTTTGCATTCGAGGAGTAATTAGTGACATGTTTTTTAATTTCTTTTCCAATCATTCATTTTGAATGCGAAAGCATTTGATTCTCAACACCTAACCTGGTTCTGGGTTTACTAAATTTAACAAGACACACTTATTCCACGATCCATCTCAAATCAGAAATTCAAATGTACATTCCTGGTCCTGGAGGAGATCATGCCAGAAATATCACAACTCGAAGGAGCAGCAACAACAACCTAAAACATAGTACTACTAGTAGTACTTGTGAACACTGATATGCAAGTGTGAACCCTCTTGGGTAATCTACTCGTATCACAGAGCCTCAATCCAGTACACGTCCCAGGCAGCGTCGGCATTGCTGTGGTCGATGACGTCGGCGCCGCGGGGCCATTGTCCTACGAGTAATGGGATGCCGAAGCAGCGCAGGACACAGTGGAGGCGGACTGGGTGCAGTCCGCAGTGAGGACATGTAGCAAGGTGGCAGAATGAGCAGCGGCCACGCCGAAATCCAAACTCACGGCCCATCTGTTTGACAACAAAATTACGTGCAAGATTGGAAAAGAGAAAGCAAACTAAACAATACAAACAAAATTATGTGGAAAGATTGGAAAATTGAAAGTCATGATAATTTGTTGTGCAGTTGACGTGCATTCTCTATCTCAATAATAGTGCATTTGTAAACAAAAGGCCAAGAGGGAACAAATTGTTTACTTTTGATAAGTTTTGACACTTCCTTCTCAGTTTTAAAATCCATGTCAGACTCCCTGGAAAAAATGCATCTCTAGCTTTTCAAATCCCAGCACTTGAACGGGCTGAGGACAAGAGGAGTAGGCCAAATGGCACCTTACGGGCAAGATCTCCCTCAACCACACTGGCCTCCCCGCATCACTTACACCACGGCAGAGAGGAGATAGGATCGTGGCTTGGCACAGTATCAAGCTACAGAAAATTATGAAAAACTTGAATCCCAATTGCATATGATACCTCACAGAGTATAGGTCTAGGAACCTTTTCAATTCAGTTTCTCTCAAACCACCACCACCAACAACGTAGTCACCGTCTCTGCGACTCGAGAGAGAACACCAAGTAAGGGGAAGTGATCATGGTCACTAAGGAATAATAGCATACAGTGCAAATAGACATTAACTCTGCATGAAGAGTTGATGGCTCGCCACAGCCCGTACTGATCCTGAATATTACAGTACATGTACAGTATTAGTCTAGGCTGAATAAACCATGCTTGTTTGTAAACAAAAAATATCTCAACTCAAGACTGCATGGTACCATATCCTGTGCCATTCTCAAGCAAGAAGCTTATATGATAGTCATCCTTCAATTCATGTTTGAACACTCTTCCAAATGCACTTACCTATATTGAGAGCTATCAAACATGTAAGAGTGGTCATGTGCACACCGTGGAAAGAGAAAGCCGCTTCATGATGATCGCAAGCTTCTGTTTCTTCAGTGTCGCAGGGATAAAAGTTGCTTGGCGAGAGGTCTGCTAACAAAATTTAGCTGTCCGCAAAACATTGATTATGAACTCAAAACCTAGTTAATCGCAGCATGTACCTCCATAGTGCAGATTGCAAATTCAGCCAGGTTTATTCCGATTCAAATTTGAGCAGAGCTTGCAATCACCGCCCGATCCGATGGACCATTCCCGTGCCGCGGCCAGATCCGAAGTGGATGACACACCCCGCACCCCTCACCCCGCACGAGGCACCGGGGGGCGGCGGTTGATGACTATATCATCGGTGTCCCGTCAACCCGGATCTCGTTGGTATTTGTGCAGATGGAGGTAGCCCGTTGGGAAGCACCGCGATGGAGGTGGGAGAGGGTTTGGGAGGCGCGGCCAGATGTGAAAGGGGGAGGTGGCTCGCCATGGAGATGGAGGGGAAGGGGAGAGGATTGGGCGGTGGGATCTAGATCGGGACGGAGGAGGGAGAACAGAATGGATGAGGAGAGAGAGAAACGAGTGGAAATAGCCCAGCCCACACCATGAGCATAGCACGGCTGGAAAAAAAATACTACTAAAAAAAGTCTGAAACATTCGTCACGTACTCGGAACCGTTCATGGGCCAGGAACCTTTGCTCGTGGGCCGAGGACTGCACGACGCCAGCATTGACAACCCTACTAGTGAGCCTACCGGGCTAACAAGGGGGGACCGTGGACCACTTTGCTCTATATATGGAAATAAGAAAGAGTCACCTAAAATACAAAAAATCTAAAGAGGGAAACTAGCCGGACCATATCCCAATGCAAACATATGGCCCTTATTACAACCTCCACAAAGAAACACCATAGGTTTGCTTTTCCCTATATATATATATATATAAAGAGAGAGAGAGAATATTCCATTTTTGTTGCCTTTCGGATGTTTTATGCCACACACATATGTGTTTGCAGGGCGAAGAAACCCCGTGCACCATACTCTACTTGATCAAAGGCCAGAAGGTGGACGTGGGAAAGGGGATGATAATGAACCCCATGCAACCCACGTTCCACAACCAGCCGATCCCCGCTGGGCACTTCAGGGTTAGCTTGTCTAGTGTGAAATCAGGGCACGACCATTTGCCTCCTCCGGTATATCCCGTGGGAGAGGACGACGAGACCCCTCCACGGATTGGAAACTGCAAGGGTTGGGTGCTGCTATGGCCGAAGAATCTTATTCGTCTGGAGCCGGCTAAGAGCACACCAATAACCACACATCAACAAGCATGTGCGGAGACCACCACCCCGCCTACGCAATTACCAGCTTCTGTAGTGCCGAGTGAGAGCGGCGGACGACGTGATGAAGGGGGTGCAATAGTATTGGCTGATGTAATCAGTCCTGTAGAACAGAGAATGGATGATCAGACGGAGGTCGACCCTATGGGTTTCCTCAATACAAACGCGTATGACTGTGACATAGATATAATGAGTCAACCATGTGACGAATCGGGCTATCAGCATGCTAATGAGGATATGGATGATATGCCCGGGCAGGAAGGTCGTTGGAAGGATTGCAAAAAGTCTCTCTTCATGAATTCCTCACAGGACACGCCTGAAGATGTCGCCTCAACACAGGCTCAACTAGCCGGGGGTCGTACAGTGCTTAGCCCGGGAACCCTGGGGCAGGGGTTAAGGAAGGGTCTGGAAGGTGTGCCCAAGAAAAAGGAGAGGAAGAGATCGAGGAATATAACTGCCTCCAAACAAGCCAGAGCACAAAGCAGCCAGACGATGCATTCTGAAGAGCGTGTACCCGTGAAAGGTGCGGCCATGTTCCATCTCACGGGCGAGCCGATGCTACCACCGAAACCGCTGGAGGCACTATCAGGGGATCTCAGGAGACTGCACGACCATGTGCTGTCGACTGAGAAAAGCCTACTAGCCTCAAAGGATCCAGGATATCCTACATATGCAGCTCGTGTGCCTGAGAGGAAGTGCTACGTCGAGACACGGCCCGCGAAGGTGTTCTTCCTGCGGTTTGACCATATCTTTGAGATGTTTCTGACAAGGCGGCTTGATTTTACAATCCTCCGCCTTTTTGCGCTACATATGAGCTCCGTCATGAAGAGTGAAGAAGTCTTGCAAATCTGTGTGGCGGATCCGTACTACATGCGCGAGTCTTTCTTGAGTCTCGACGACTTTGAGTGTGAAACTGCTAGGGAGTACCTCCAAAACTTCATGGTACAGAATAAGGACCGGTAAATTGTCCTCGTGCCTTATCATCCAAAGTAAGTCAGTTCCAGACAACCCTTTCGTACATTTCAGTCATTCCTTCTCTCTCATATGGGGAATAATTTGAGGTGTCTTTTCCCCGCAGCAACGGGCCCGTCGTCCTTATCGTTCTTTACCCACAAGTCTCCCACGCCGTGTATTTTGACCCTTCCAGAGACTACGAGAAAAAAGACTACACCCACATAATGAATATTCTAGATGATGCTCTCCAAGGCTTCAGCATTAGAGGTGGCCACATGTAGATCAGGAAACAAAGGAACAAGAAGATGGGTTTCGCGCATAAAACTAACTTCTCCTGCATCCATGTCCCAAAACCAAGCAAGAAGGATGGATTCTACATCGTCCATCTCATGATTCAGTTCAACACGGATCACCAAAAGCTTCGCATGAGAAGCAGAAAGGATGATCATATCCACAAGTGGCTAGAATCTCATGGAGAAGCGGATTATAAACTTAGAGATGACTTCTTTCCCATCCAAAGCGACATTGCGACGATCATCATGAAAGAAGTCATCGATGAGAAGGGGATGTTCCACCACGGCCCTATATCGCGAGCTGATGTCCGAACTCACATAGGCATGCAACGTCTAGACCTCACGCCATTCAAGAAGCTAGGGTCCATCCTCGATGATATGGAAGGATGAAACTTCTAGTGATTTATGATGCCGATGATGATGATATGTGTCGGTTGAACTTGTATACTTTTTGTAGGGATGAAACTTTGTGATGTCCATGGTCTCTGCCGAACTTGCGTAACGCTACTTTGTTAGTTTGCGTACGATGACTTGCGTACCTCTAGTTAATTAATTTGCATAATGTATGTTGCATCTACTTGCTAACCCTTTCTTTTTCGGTGTTGCTCTAGTATATTTTGTTGCATATATATGATTGTACATCCTCTTCATGAACATGCATCTCTAACAGGTACCTAGTTTCTTGATGGTGAGATGAAAGTGCTATGTCGTGTACAAAGGGAAGGTTCCGAGGGTGTACAACGAGTGGCATGAGTGTCAGGCGCAAGTGAATGGGTTCTCGGGCGCCAGCCATAAAGGCTTCAAAAGTAGACAAGAAGGAGAAGCTAGTTACTTGAGGTTCACGCTAGCGCGAGAGAGGACTCGTAACCGCCACCTCATGTACTGCATAGTTCCGCTCTCACTCATAGTGATAGCTCTTCTCGTGTATACCTTTGTTTAGATGGATGACGTTGTAGTTGCAAGTATTCGAGACTTGCTTGTATCGCTATTTTTGAGATGATGACAAGATACCACTTTGTGTTGGATGATGATTATGATGAGACCATTTGTATGTATATGCTATGATTACATTTGTGGTCTCGCAGGCATTTGTATGTGTATCATGATGACATTTGTATGTGCTAAAGATTCTTCTATAAAGCCTATTCAAATACAAAACAAATATGCCGAAAAAACAAAAAACTACTAAAATTAGTAGTAGCGAGTGGAGAAAAGTTAGCAGCAGCGCGGTAGTAGCATTAGCGCGCACAGGAGAAGCACGCTATAGCTATTAGCAGTAGCGAGCTTCGATTAAGCCCGCCGCTGCTACACTTGTGTAGCAGTAGCGCTGGTGAGCATGCACTACTGCTACGTGTTAGCTGTAGCGCCTTATTAGTAGCGCCGGTCCCCGCGCTACTGATACACCTAAAACCCGCGCTGCTGCTAGCCTTTTCCCTAATAGTGATAGGCATACTCGAGGCCGATCATCTAGATTTGCATTACTTACAGACAGTGAGCTTCATAAATGTTGACACCTGATGCTGCAAGTTACAACTTCTTTCAACCTAAAATAGATTAATGCACAGTAAAAAATAAATTGAAAAAAATCGCAATCATGATTTAAGATTACAGGTTCACTTTATATTCACAAAAAGTAAGGGAAAGCTGACAACATAAGTTGGGGAAAAAGACCATCCAGTACAGAACAAAGCAACAAGGAACCAGGACAGAAATGGGCGCAAGGAAAATACCAACAATGACAAGCTAATATGAATCATAACCTTGCAAGTTCTACATAATCATGAATATGCAATGAAAATGGATGCAAAACTTCAGTGTAGTAGGAACTATGCAAAAGCAGTACCAAAACAAATTTTATTCAACTGATATTGCATATACGTACTTTAAAGGAGAAATAGAAATCAACTTGATCAATAAAGGTCAGAACATGTGACAAATATGAAATAACAGGTCCATGCTACTCCAGATTATGTATGCTTACAAGCAAGAGATAGGTTCATGTGTTCAGAATCGATCCAATTGAGGACATGGATAGGACATGTTTAGCCTGTTTGTACAATATGGTTCATCTTTAAGTTTCATAAATGGTCATCCAAAGATTACGCATATATGGAAGGCTGCACCTGAAATTGATATCCTGATATAGAGACTTAACTAAGATCAGAGCAGAAAAATTGAGAATTTCTTTGGTTCACCTGACTTGCTTCTTCAACTTAGCCACGGCTTTAGGAGATTGACAAATATCATCCCCATTACCAAGCTGCTTGTTGAGATTCAACTGAGACCGGAGTAGCAGTATTAGCGCTGAGAATTTCTTTGGTGCGCTTGTCTTGTTTATTCAACTTAGCCACTGCTTGAAGAGACTGATGGATACCATCCCCATTACCAAGCTGTTTGTTAAATTGATAGGAAAAATGGTTTGCCAAATGCACTTCCATTTCAAGACCTCCAAGTTTGGATTTCCATCAGACATCCTTAACGTGCAGAGGAATTACCTCACTAGCAGTAGATTCTGCAGCTATCTATTCAAGATAGCAGCTAAAATTTCATGGGGTTTTTGAGATGTACCGTAACCATCATCTAGGCATGTGAAAGCATAAGTAATACATGAGAGAATCAGAATTGTACAACTAAAAGGAGCTGGGGTGAGATTTTTTACCTGGAACTGGTTGATAGACATCGTCTTCTCGTACTCCTTGGTGTTGTAGTTGAATCCGGCGGGTTAAGCTGCCTGCGTGATGGCCCGACGCTCGGCCTGACCAGAATAGGGTGCCATGGCAACCACTGTGTCCCGCAAGGGAAGGTGGCGAGCGCATCAGCGATTCTAGAGGCGTAGTAGACCACCATGACGACGATCTCCTCGACCCATCATCATTATCGCAGACCGTATTGCTTTTAGAGTCTACTTCCTCAAGCTAATAGGTAGCCGGAGTGTCAGGTGATCACCACTATCCCATTGTCTGGTGACTGAGAGAGAACTTCCCAATAAAACAAAGATTGAGTTACAACAATAATACGTGGGGTTCATCAAACATTTATCAAATCTTTGTGACCTGTGTACATACCTGGAAATGCTACTTGCAAATATTTGTGGCAAGTTTGAAGTTGTGTCTATCATCACCAAAAAATGAAGTGACATTACCATATTCATCTATCAGCAATGAGAAGGTGGTAAACCTGCCAATTGTCAAGCACACTAAAGTACCGAACCATTAGATATCAGATCAGTATCACATAGTAAGATAAAGAGCTATCTTCTAAATCACATTCAACTTTGACAATTGATCGAACGATGCTATAGAAGAGATCTATACATATCCTTCCTAGATTAACAAATGTGAAAGGGAAGATTTAAAATGGGAAAACTTGCATCAGTACATGTATATACAAATTTTATTACATTCATATGATTTTCTTAAGACCCACACTATAATTCAAAAATATTTTACTCTCTTGATGCTGATCATACTATCTGCTACTATATATATGGGAGAACAAAGTATAGCACAATAGAGCTGATAAACAAGGAAAGATAACCAGTATAGCACTAATGGCATAAGTTGCATTAGCTGCCTCATTGTAGAGCATGAATAAATTTGTAGTTGCTGATTATAAGAATTGAAACAATCACCTTCAGCTGTCGATTTTGTAAGACAATCTGCTCGTCAAATAGAAGCCGAAATTTTGAATTAAGTACCTTATGAAATCATGAAAATATAACTCTGCAATTCTTCAAGTTCTATATGAATCATACGTTAATAACTATGCAATGATATGTCACTGGTACAATGAGGTGCTATATAAACGGGTTTTAACCCCGACGACATTTTGAACCGTCGCCAAGTGAGTGTGTGCAATAGGGGGGTCCTTCCTACACGATCCAGAAACTGTCGGGGATAGGGAGCCTTGATGCATACAATTGTCCCTATAAAACTGTTTCTGATATCCTTGCAACTCATTTGTGCCCGTATTGCCATCGCAGTCCGTATTTTGTGGTGCTACATTTATGATGCGCGGACCATGACAAATAGTTGACAATTATAGAAGCAGACAATCACACACATTTACTTTTTCTCGACTGTATGCGGTTCGATGTAAGAGCGCATACAGTTGTCCCTATAAAACTGTATGTGAAGTTTGAATACATCCCACACGATTCATCGTCGTACCCGCATCGGATGATGACCTATCGCACACATTCTTCTATGACCAATCGTTTGTGATGCGCACAACATCATAAACAGTCCATAATTGTCAAGCGTGTGTAATAAGTTGACTTTCGCAAACATTTAATAAGAAGGAACTGTGTGCGATGTTGTTGTTAATCGCACACGTTTGTTCTTGGCTAATCGTGTGTGCAGTAGAGATTGGTCGCACACGTAGTGGGTCCGAGAAACGTGTCTGATCTCCATGTCTATCACAGACGTTTTGCTTTCGCGAACCATGTGTAGTGTAATTCCTAATTTATCCCAAATTTAATCCCAAATTTAAAAATCACATATTTTGAATTTTAAAGTAGGAAATCACTTATTTCATATTGAACCATGTTTATTACAACTATAGGTTCAACCACGAATGCATAATTCAATGCACAAGTACATATACTTTAGAACTACAGAAGCACCAAATAAAGAATGATGAACCACCGTTGTACTAAAGACTGTAAAGAGAGAGACGAAAGACATTTTGGTTGCTGGAGAAGGTGAAGCGAAATGCCCATATTGTGCCCTCATCCATGCGTAATGCGCACGTGACTCTAGGCCAACCCCTTATAATGGTTGCCGTCCATCCTTCATTGTCTTCATTAGGACTTCTCGATGCTCATTGTAGTCTGGATGAAATACTCTAACCTTCATTGTGTGTCCACCAATCATGTACTTTGCAAGGTAATCTTGAGTGAACTTCTTTGAGAAGCACTATGAACGAAAAAGATTCAGACATTGTTGTCTAACAACTCATTATGGGCAGTAAAAAGAGAAGGCTGCAGAGTTTGTAGTTACCATCCTACAACTCACTGTTGTGTTGGATATAGCGTAAACAAATAATTTGCTTGCCACCGTTCATATATTTTTGCTAATAATCCTTATCAGTTTCCTCACTTGATGCTTGTTCGTGAATATCTCGTTGCCCCATATGTAAAAAGGGTCGATGCGTGGATCCTTGCCAAGGGCATATGTACCTACAAGCAACAAGTCAATATTAGAAGCTAACAAGTGTCCAATCCTGGATCTATATGCACTACATTATGGAACGACGGGGGAGTACAAGCCGAGGGATGAAACTAACCTCAGCGGAAAATGGTGGCCACTCCCGTTGTTGTCCTACATAAGTAGTGGAAAGGCATGATAAGTACAACAACCTTAACATCAAACAAGTATAGCAAAGGTAAACAACATCATCTCCAAATGATAGCTTGAATGTGTTGGTTTCAGCATGTTGTTAAAGCAGATATAAAATGGAAGGCAATGTTACCTACAACAGGCTTAACAACCATCAAATATTGCAATTCAAACTGCTATTGTTGAAAATGAATTGAACGTAGATAATGCTTAAACATCACACCAGATAAATATGTAAAACTGAAATAAAGGGCATGTGTTAACTACACCAGGCATAACTGGAACCAAATATATTCAAACTGGTATTGATGCAATCGAGCGGCACAGTGATGTCTACTATGCAACTTTATTCTTGTAGACACGTGTTGGGCCTCCAAGCGCAGAGTTTTGTAGGACAGTAGCAATTTTCCCTCAAGTGGATGACCTAAGGTTTATCAATCCATGGGAGGCGTAGGATGAAGATGGTCTCTCTCAAACAACCCTGCAACCAAATAATAAAAAGTCTCTTGTGTCCTCAACACACCAAATATAATGGTAATTTGTATAGGTGCACTAGTGTGCGAAGAGATGGTGATACAAGTGTAATATGGATGGTAGAAATATATTTTTATAATCTGAATAAACAAAAACAGCAAGGTAGAAAATAGTAAACGGGCACAAAAACAGTATTGCAATGCTTGGTCCGTACTTTCGCTAGTGCAATCTCTCAACAATGCTAATATAATTGGATCATATAACCATCCCTCAATGTTCGATGAAGAATCACTCCAAAGTTTCTATCTAGTGGAGAACATAAGAAGAAATCGTTTGTAGGGTATGAAACCACCTCGAAGCTATTCTTTCCGATCGATCTATCCAAGAGTTCGTACTAAAATAACACCAAATAATTTCAGATTCATAATACTCAATCCAACACAAAGAACCTCTAAGAGTGCCCCAAGATTTCTACCGAAGAAACAAAGACAAGAACGTGCATCAACCCCTATGCATAGATTACCCCAATGTCCCCTCGGGAATCCGGGAGTTGTGTGCCAAAATATACATCAAGTGAATCAATATGATACCCCATTGTCACCACGAGTATTCATTTGCAAGACATATATCAAGTGCTCTCAAATCCATAAAAGTACTCAATCCGATAAAATGAAATCTCAAAGGGAAAACTCAATTCACAACAAGATAGAGAGGGGAAAACACCATATGATCCGACTATATTAACAAAGTCCAGGACACATCGTCACCATTTCAAATATCAACACTCTGGATGGCTGGATCGTCCGGATGTCCATCCGGACGTCCGGGTAGCTCTCCCTATATGCCCAGATATCCGGGCTCCTATCCGGTCATCTGTACCTATCCAGATCATCCGGGGCTATGCCCGGACATCCGAGTGAGTCCTCGCCCTAAGCAGTAAAATATCGGGCCGTGTGGGAGCAGAGGGTTATTCCTCCATTCTCCTCCCCCACAACCCCATCCACTCACCCCCGCTGCCGCCGGATGCTCGTGCGCTGCCCCTCCAGTCCTGCCGGCCATTTGACTGGATCTCGCCGCCACGCGCTGCCGTCGCCTCGATCCACCCCTCCTCGCGTCGTTTTCCCCCGGGGCCGATTAGATCCCCAATGTCGCGCCCTCTGTCCCCAAAATCCGCCATGGTGGTCGGACGTGGAGGCGGTGGCCGGAGCTTCAAGTCGACGCTGAAGGGTCCCTCTCGTGGTACTCCATATGCTCCTCCCTTCAATTAACTCCGTTTACCCATCTAGGTTAGTCATTCATCGAGTTGGATCTCTCTCCTATGCGTGTACGCAGACGCGTGTCGTCAAGCATCAACAAACTCTGAGGATGATGCTCGTCCACTCAAGAAGGCGCTGGGTCGTGCCTGTCCGTCCTATGCTGGGCAGGATGACCCTGATACGAGGAGCTCGTGCCTGTTCATTCCATGACCAAGTCCAAGAATAAGAAAGCAGCCAGTGCCTCAAGCTCCCAGTCTATGGCACCTACTGGCCTTGCCTTGTCCATGGCCAACCCCACCAACCGTGGCCGTCATGCTGTCAACTATTAGCCCATGGACCCCTATGAATATGCTGCTTTAAGGAGTGATGTCAATCGATTTGCCTCCCCGGCCAATGCAACTGATCCTCGTTTTCGCACCTTGGTTCAACAAGACATCTATCAATCCGTCATTGCTCATCTAGGTTTTTCTCCACAGCATTATGTGAACTTGGATTACATTGAGAAAAATCCAACCAAGTTCGAAGGTGTGTTGGAGAAGATTGATGGCATGGGGCTGCGTCATGCTATGTCTCTTCACTGTGATTGGAATGAGGCTGCCATTCGGCAATTCTATGCCATGTGTTTCTTCCATCCAGATCACTCTATCACTTGGATGACTCACCATTCTCAGTTCACCATCTCCTTTGAGGAATTTGCTGCTGCCTTGGGCATGCCCGGATCTGAGGCCTCTCTTTTCCGAATCCATGAGGTGAACCCCAAGTTTGAGGCCATGCCCATCAGTGCATGTGGTTGCCTCATCATGCCTACCCCTTAGTTATCCACAATGCAGCAAAGCAAGGAGCTTAATGATATCTCCATCTTCCGTCTCAAATATCGGTGGCTTTTTCAGTGTATCCTCAACTCCATTGATCCCAAGAAAGGGGATCATGGAATGGTTCGGGCCTATAGCATTGACTTGATGTACTACTCGAGGAAGGCTCCCGATTGTCCCATTAACATGGCAGATTTCCTATGGCATGAGATTCACATGGCTAGTGGTCTGAAGGTTCGTACACTTCCCCATGCCCCTTCATTCAGAGAGTCATCGACTCGGTTTATCCGTGTTCCATTGTCAAGACATCCACGCACTCCATGTGGACTCCGCGTGATGAGTCTTCCAGAGAGAAGGCCCCTGCTCCTCCGTGTGCCGAGAGCTCCTCTCGCCACACTAAACCTTTCATCAAGCCTTTTGACCGCCTGGCTCGCTTCATTGGCAAGTCCCACAAGGCTATATTTGACACTTGCCGCTACACTTCTACTTACATTGCTACCGAGGAGGTTCGCCATATCTCTGAGTCAAATGCACTTCGGGCTCGCCTCCGTGCGCGCCCTGGGAGTCCCGTCGAGCCAGATGAGCCTATTCCAGACCGTCTTCTTCTTCCAGAGGTCGATTTTCCTTCTTCCGCTGACTTCCCCGAGTTCTTCCTTAACCCTGCAGATTTGAGTGATGGTGATGGGGATGATGATGAGGATGTGATGTCTACTACACAACCTTCTTCTTATAGACGTTGTTGGGCCTCCAAGTGCAGAGGTTTGTAGGACAGTAGCAAATTTCCCTCAAGTGGATGGCCTAAGGTTTATCAATCCGTGGGAGGCGTAGGATGAAGATGGTCTCTCTCAAACAACCCTGCAACCAAATAACATAGAGTCTCGTGTGTCCCCACACACCCAATACAACGGTAAATTGTATAGGCGCACTAGTTCGGCGAAGAGATGGTGATACAAGTGCAATATGGATAGTAGATATAGGTTTTTGTAATCTGAAAATATAAAAACAGCAAGGTAACTAATGATAAAAGTGAGCAAAAATGGTATTGCAATGCGTGGAAACAAGGCCTAGGGTTCATACTTTCACTAGTGCAAGTTATCTCAACAATAATAACATAATTGGATCATATAACCATCCCTCAAGATGCAACAAAGAGTCACTCCAAAGTCACCAATAGCGGAGAACAAATAAAGAGATTATTGTAGGGTACGAAACCACCTCAAAATTATCCTTTCTGATCGATCTATTCAAGAGTTCATACTAGAATAACACCTTAAGACACAAATCAACCAAAACCCTAATGTCACCTAGATACTCCAATGTCATCTCAAGTATCCGTGGGTATGATTATACGATATGCATCACACAATCTCAGATTCATCTATTCAAACAACACAAAGAACTTCAAAGAGTGCCCCAAAGTTTCTACTAGAGAGTCAAGACGAAAACATGTGCCAACCCCTATGCATAAGTTCACAAGGTCACGGAACTCGCAAGTTGATCAACAAAGCATACATCAAGTGGATCACGTGATATCCCATTGTCACCACAGATAAGCACATGCAAGACATACATCAAGTGTTCTCAAATCCTTAAAGACTCAATCTGATAAGATAACTTCAAAGGGAAAACTCAATCCATTACAAGAGAGTAGAGGGGGAGAAACATCATAAGATCCAACTATAATAGCAAAGCTCGCGATACATCAAGATCATTCTGAATCAAGAACATGAGAGAGAGAGATCAAACACATAGCTACTGGTACATACCCTCAGCCCTGAGGGTGAACTACTCCCTCCTCGTCATGGAGTGCGCCGGGATGATGAAGATGGCCACCGGAGAGGGATTCCCCCCTCCAGCAGGGTGCCGGAACGGGTCTAGATTGGTTTTCGGTGGCTATGGAGGCTTCCGGCGACGGAACTCCCGATCTAGGTTTCTTTCTGTAAGTTTGGGGTTATATAAGAGGTGTTGGAGTCGGGACAAGTCAGGGGGGTGGGCGCGGCCCCCACCCTCGTGGGCATCCCGATCTCTTCTGGCCCAGTTCTTTTACTTCCTGGCCTTCTTCTGGTCAAAAAATAAGCTCCGTCAAGTTTCAGGTCAATTGGACTCCGTTTGGTTTTCCTTTTCTGCGATACTCAAAAACATCGAAAAAACAGAAACTGGCACTGGGCTCTAGGTTAATAGGTCAGTCCAAAAAATCATATAAAAGTGTAAAATAAAGCCCATTAACATCCAAAACAGATAATATAATATCATGGAACAATAAAAAAATTGTAGATACGTTGGAGACATATCAAGCATCACCAACCTTAATT
Source organism: Triticum aestivum (assembly GCF_018294505.1). Lineage (NCBI taxonomy): Eukaryota > Viridiplantae > Streptophyta > Magnoliopsida > Poales > Poaceae > Triticum > Triticum aestivum. Next base: position 432,176,244 of record NC_057800.1, read on the forward strand.
CCTGCTCGTGCTCGAGTAGGTAAATGATAAAAACAGAATTTTTGATGTGGAATGCTACCTAACATATTTATCCATGTAATTCTTTTTATTGTGGCAAGAATATTCAGATCCATAAGATTCAAGACGAAAGTTTAATATTGACATAAAAATAATAGTACTTCAAGCGTACTAAGTAAGCAATTATGTCTTCTCAAAATAACATGGCCAAAGAAAGCTTATCCCTACAAAATCATATAGTTTGGCTATGCTCTATCTTCATCTCACAAAATATTTAAATCATGCACAACCCCGATGACAAGCCAAGCAATTGTTTCATACTTTTGATGTTCTCAAACTTTTTCAATCTTTACGCAATACATGAGCGTGAGCCATGGACATAGCACTATAGGTAGAATAGAATGGTGGTTGTGGAGAAGACAAAAAGGAGAAGATAGTCTCACATCAACTAGGCGTATCAACAGGCTATGGAGATGCCCATCAACGGATATCAATGTGAGTGAGTAGGGATTGCCATGCAACGGATGCACTAGAGATATAAGTGTATGAAAGCTCAAAAAGAAACTAAGTGGGTGTGCATCCAACTTGCTTGCTCACGAAGACCTAGGGCATTTTGAGGAAGCCCATCATTGGAATATACAAGTCAAGTTCTATAATGAAAGAATCCCACTAGTAAATGAAAGTGACAACATAGGAGACTCTCTATGATGAAGATCATGGTGCTACTTTGAAGCACAAGTGTGGTAAAAGGATAGTAGCATTGCCCCTTCTCTCTTTTTCTCTCATTTTTTTTGTTTTTTTTGTTTTTTGGGCCTTCTCTTTTTTTATGGCCTCTTTTTTCTCTTTTTTCGTCCGGAGTCTCATCCCGACTTGTGGGGGAATCATATTCTCCATCATCCTTACCTCACATGGGACAATGCTCTAATAATGATGATCATCACACTTTTATTTAGTTATAACTCAAGAATTACAACTCGATACTTAGAATAAAATATGAATCTATGTGAATGCCTCCGGCGGTGTACCGGATGTGCAATGACTCATGATTGACATGTATGAAAGAATTATGAACGGTGGCTTTGCCACAAATACGATGTCAACTACATGATCATGCAAAGCAATATGACAATGATGTAGCGTGTCATAATAAATGGAACGGTGGAAAGTTGCATGGCTATATATCTCAGAATGGCTATGGAAATGCCATAATAGGTTGGTATGGTGGCTGTTTTGAGGAAGGTGATGGTGGGTTTATGGTACCGGTGAAAGTTGCGCGGTACTAGAGAGGCTACCAATGGTGGAAGGGTGAGAGTGCATATATTCCATGAACTCAACATTAGTCATAAAGAAGTCACATACTTATAGCAAAAATCTATTAGTTATATAAACAAAGTACTACGCGCATGCTCCTAGGGCGATAGATTTGTAAGAAAATACCATCGCTCGTACCCGAGCACCACTCATAAGGAAGACAATCAATAAATAAATCATGCTCCGACTTGATCACATAACGGTTCACCATACGTGCATGCTACGGGAATCACAAACTTTATCATAAGTATCTCTGAAATTCACAACTACTCAACTAGCATGAGTCTAATATCACCATCTTCATATCTCAAAACAATCATCAAGTATCAAACTTCTCATAGTATTCAATGCACTTTATATGAAAGTTTTTATTATACCCATCTTGGATGCCCATCATATTAGGACTAGTTTCATAACCAAAGCAAATCACCATCCTGTTTAGGACTCTCAAAATAATATAAGTGAAGTATGAGAGTTCATCTATTTCTTCAAAATAAAACCACCGCCGTGCTCTAAAAAGATATAAGTGAAGCACTAGAGCAAATGACAAACTACTCCGAAAGATATAAGTGAAGATCAATGAGTAGTCGAATAATTATGCAACTATGTGAAGACTCTCTAACATTTAATAATTTCAGATCTTGGTATTTTATTCAAACAGCAAGCAAAACAAAAGAAAATAAAATGACGCTCCAAGCAAAACACATATCCTGTGGTGAATAAAAATATAGCTCCAAGTAAAGTTACCAATGAACGAAGACGAAAGAGGGGATGCCATCCGGGGCATCCCCAATCTTAGGCCCTTAGTTGTCCTTGAATATTACCTTGGTAATCCCCAAGCTTAGTCTCTTTCCACTCCTTATTCCGTAGTCCATCGAATCTTTACCCCAAACTTGAAAACTTCACAACACAAAACTTAACAGAAAACTCGTAAGCTCCGTTAGTATAAGAAAATAAATCACCACTTAGGTACTGTTGTGAACTCATTATTTATTTATATTGGTGTAATATCTACTGTATTCCAACTTCTCTATGGTTCATACCCTCCTATACTACTCATAGATTCATCAAAATAAGCAAACAACACATAGAAAACAGAATCTGTCAAAAACAGAACAGTCTGTAGTAATCTGTATCAAACGTATACTTATGGAACTCATAAAATTCTGAAATAAATTGGTGGACGTGAGGAATTTGTCTATTAATCATCTTCAAAAGGAATCATCTTAATTTCACTCTCTAGTAAAAAATGGCAGCTAATCTCGTGAGCGCTAAAGTTTCTGTTTTTTAAAGCAAGATCACAAAGACTTCACCCAAGTCTTCCCAAAGGTTCTACTTGGCACAAACACTAATTAAAAGCATAAAACCACATCTAAACAGAGGCTAAATGAATTGTTTATTACCAAACAGTAACAAAAATCAAGGGACAAAAATAAAAATTGGGTTGCCTCCCAACAAGCGCTATCATTTAACGCCCCTAGCTAGGCATGATGATTTCAATGATGCTCACATAAAAGATAAGAATTGTAACATAAAGAGAGCATCATGAAGAATATGGCTAGCACATTTAAGTATAACCCACTTCCTATGCATAGGGATTTTGTGAGCAAACAACTTATGGGAACAAGAATCAACTTGCATAGGAAGGTATAACAAAGATAACTTCAAAATTTTCAACACATAGAGGAAACTTGATATTATTGCAACTCCTACAAGCATATATTCCTCCTTCATAATAATTTTCAGTAGCATCATGAATGAATTCAACAATATAACCATCACATAGAGCATTCTTTTCATGATCTACAAGCATAGAAAATTTACTACTCTCCACATAAGCAAAATTCTTCTCATTCAGAATAGTGGGAGCATCATAAGAAACTCGAATACTATAAATTGTTTCCACATTAAAAGAGTAATGTTCAGAAAAAGGGTAATCATAATCATGACAAGTTTTAATATAATCATCACTACTTTATAGCATACGTGTCATCACAATAATCATCATAAGTAGCAACTTTGTTCTCATCATAATCAATTGAAACCTCTTCCAAGATAGTGGAATCATTACTAAATAAAGTCATGACCTCTCCTAATCCACTTTCATAATTGTCACAATAACATTCAACACCCTCCAAAATAGTGGGATCATTACTTCCTAAAGTTGACACTCTTCCAAACCCACTTTCATCAATATAATCATCATAAGTAGGAGGCATGCTATCATCATAATAAATTTGCATATCAAAACTTGGGAGACTAAAAATATCATCTTCATTAAACATAGCATCCCCAAGCTTGGGACAAAAATTAATTGCAGCAAATATATTCTCAAACTTGTCATTCTCATCAAACATAGCATCCCCAAGCTCGAGCCTTTTCATATCATAAGCATAATCACTCTCATCATTAATAGTATGGATAGCACCATTAGTATAGCAATTATCATCCTCACAATGAGTAATAGGAGCAACATCATTTGGGAGGGATACCTTTTCACCTTTGCTCCTCCATCTTTTCTTTTTCTTCTTCACATCATCTGTGGGTTTAATCCTCTTTTCAGAGCTCCTTATTAACGAGATTGGTTGAATAGGAGGCTCCTCCTCGTTACCTAATTCATCATAAGAAATAATAGGAGAATATTGGGAAGTATCTTCCCTTTCATTAGTATTCTCTTCATCTTCTATTTGTTTTCTTGTCTTTATGTAATTGTCAATATAAGGATTTTCAATGCAATTCACCGCACAATACATAAAAATTTCTTCTATATCAAAATCAAGAAATCTATCATGATTAAATTTTGGAATACCCTCAGTTATACGTTTCATTTCTTCATACCCCAAAAGAAGACTAAGCTCTTTATGATGCTCAAGGGTAATCAAGTTATCACAATTTTTGGACATGATTTGATCATGAAACAAATAGCATTGGAGCTTTAAATGACCATGTTCATTGCAAAGTTCACAAGGATGGCGATAAATATTGAATCTTTTAGCACAATCATCTAGCCTTTCTTGCAACCATTTAGTTTCCAAATACTTATGCCTCTTGCAAAATCTATCTTCCCTATTTGGTGTGTGCTTGCAAGCTCTATGTATTCCACAAAAGTTGACATGCTTATAAAAGACATTCTCATCATGACTAGTGCAATCATCATTAGTACTATGGATATTCAAAGAGTTCATACTAATAACATTGCAATCATGCTCATCATTCAAAGATTTAGTGCCAAACATTCTAATGCATTCTTCTTCTAGCATTTTGGCACAATTATCGGAATCCTTATTTTCATGAAAGACATTAAAAAGATGAAGCATATGAGGTACCCTTAATTCCATTTTTAGTTTTCTTTTATAAACTAAACTAGTGATAAAACAAGAAACACAAAGATTCAATTGCAAGACCTAAAGATATACCTTCAAGCGCTAACCTCCCTGGCAACGACGCCAGAAAAGAGCTTGATGTCTACCACACAACCTTCTTCGTGTAGATGTTGTTGGGCCTCCAAGTGCAGAGGTTTGTAGGACAGTAGCAAATTTCGATCAAGTGGATGACCTAAGGTTTATCAATCCGTGGGAGGCGTAGGATGAAGATGGTCTCTCTCAAACAACCCTGCAACCAAATAACAAAGAGTCTCTTGTGTCCCCAACACACCCAATACAATGGTAAATTGTATAGGCGCACTAGTTCAGTGAAGAGATGGTGATACAAGTGCAATATGGATAGTAGATATAGGTTTTTGTAATCTGAAAATATAAAAACAGCAAGGTAATTGATGATAAAAGTAAGCGAAAACGGTATTGCAATGCGTGGAAACAAGGCCTATGGTTCATACTTTCACTAGTGCAAGTTCTCTCAACAATAATAACATAATTGGATCATATAACCATCCCTCAACATGCAACAAAGAGTCACTCCAAAGTCACTAATAGCGGAGAACAAATGAAGAGATTATTGTAGGGTACGAAACCACCTCAAAGTTATCCTTTCTGATCGATCTATTCAAGAGTTCGTACTAGAATAACACCTTAAGACACAAATCAACCAAAACCCTAATGTCACCTAGATACTCCAATGTCACCTCAAGTATCCGTGGGTATGATTATACAATATGCATCACATAATCTCAGATTCATCTATTCAACCAACACAAAGAACTTCAAAGAGTGCCCCAAAGTTTCTACCGGAGAGTCAAGATGAAAATGTGTGCCAACCTCTATGCATAAGTTTACAAGGTCACGGAACTCGCAAGTTGATCACCGAAACATACATCAAGTGGATCACGTGATATCCCATTGTCACCACAGATAAGCACATGCAAGACATACATCAAGTGTTCTTAAATCCTTAAAGACTCAATCCGATAAGATAATTTCAAAGAGAAAACTCAATCCATTACAAGAGAGTAGAGGGGGAGAAACATCATAAGATCCAACTATAATATCAAAGCTCGCGATACATCAAGATCGTTCCGAATCAAGAACATGAGAGAGAGAGAGAGATCAAACACATAGCTACTGGTACATACCCCCAGCCCCGAGGGTGAACTACTCCCTCCTCGTCATGGAGAGCACCGGGATGATGAAGATGGCCACCGGAGAGGGATTACCCCCTCCGGCATGGTGCCGAAACGGGTCTAGATTGGTTTTCGGTGGCTACGGAGGCTTCTGACGGTGGAACTCCCGATCTAGGCTTCTTTTTGGAAGTTTGGGGTTATATAAGAGGTGTTGGAGTCGGGAACAAGCCAGGGGGGGTCTCTGGGCTGTCCACGAGGCAGCCCGAGACTCTTCTGGCCCAGTTCTTTTACTTCCTGGCCTTCTTCTGGTCCAAAAATAAGCTCCGTCAAGTTTCAGGTCAATTGGACTCCGTTTGGTTTTCCTTTTCCACGATACTCAAAAACAACGAAAAAACAGAAACCGGCACTGGGCTCTAGGTTAATAGGTTAGTCCCAAAAATCATATAAAAGTGTAAAATAAGGCCCATTAACTTCCAAAATAGATAATATAATAGCATGGAACAATCAAAAATTATAGATACGTTGGAGACGTATCAGGATGCTGACTGACTCCTACTTTCTTTGCTGTTTTCCCCTTTTCGGTACTTGCTACCAAGGGGCAGATGTAATTCTTAGGAGTATGAGTGTGTGTCAGCTATGTTTATTGATATCTAGTTATTGGACTCATTACTATTATTGTTATGGAACCTTTGGTCATGTGTTATGCTACCTTGTAAGAGCTTAAGTATGTTATCTTCATTCGTTGCGTATGTTGCTTTTAGTGATGTATGTCTATCATTATATTCTGAATGTGGGTATCCACTTCATATGTGCATCATTTTGTAGTTTAACACATTCCTATGCATACATTAAGGGGGAGCTCTTCCTAAAACACATACCGGACAACTCTCCTAAAAATATTCACATCACATTTCACTTGTTGAGAGCTATATGTAGTTTGTCATCAACTACCAAAAAAGGGGGAGATTGAAAGTGCAATCTTGCTATTAAGAATATTTTTGATTTTGATGACAAATTTACATATAGGGGACTAACCTTGTTTGCTAAGTATATACACAAGTCATCAGTCCTCTGGTTTTGTATAGTGCATCATGATCATATCATATGAGATACTACTCAAGCAATTAATCAATGAGGAAAGGAGCAAACAAAGACGAAGCATCATGTTTCTTGAGTAATAGGGATCCCGCACTATTAAGAGGGGATCCGAGGTGTAGGTTCAAGGCTTGCTCATATTATACCTCACAAGTAGTTTTTCACAAAATACCAAAATCCCTAGCAAAACCCCTTAGCCAAAACCTACCACCTTTTTCTCTTCACTCTCTTCATAGCCAGATCATCCGGACTAGGGCCCGAATCATCTGAGCTTGTCCCCGGATCGCTCGGTGCAAAGAATAGCTTACTGAAAACTGCTTATCATTTCCTTCTGATCCTCATTGGGTTTGACACTCTTACTTACCGAAAGGACTACGATAGATCCCCTACACTTGTGGGTCATCAGTGCTAAGGAGGAGAAAGTGCAACTAATCCTGGGTGGTTTTGGTAATTATTAACAACATATAGCTCATTGAACTAATATCCATTCAAGATAATCATTTCAGAAAGTTCAATGACTGGCATGGCATGGACTAGAGATGTGGACCCCTAAAAATACTAAGGACACATATTGGCACAAGCTCAAGACTCTACATTTTCATTTTAGTGATCCAAGATCACATTGAGTCCATAGGAAAAGCCAATACTATTAAAAGGGGATGAGGTGTTGCTTTATGGCTTGCTTGCTCAAAATGCTTAGTGATATGCTCCAAAAGCCCTCAACCACTTTCTCATATCCACATATGTCCCAAAGCAAAACTCAAACTCGGCCCCACCGATTTGATCTATCCGGTGCCACCGGGTTCATTTGACATAGCCATAGCCAGAAACCCTAATCAGTTCGGTCTCACCGATAGGGATCTCGGTCTCACCGAGATGGGATTGCAAACTCTCTGTTTCACTTTGTAACGTTTCGGTCTAACCGAGATGATCGATCGGTCCCACCGAGTTTGCAATGCAAACTCTCTGTTTCCTTTTCGTAACATTTTGGTCTCACCGAAATGAGCGATCGGTCCCACTGAGTTTTCCTGACCAACTCTCTGTTTGCCTATTACATAAATCGGTCTCACCGAGTTCATGTGATCGTTCTCACCGAGATTACGTTATGCCCTAACCCTAACACAATCAGTCCCACCGAGTTGATCATGTCGGTCCCACCGAAAAGCCTAACGTTCACATTTTGAACTAAATCGATCTGACCGAGTTTCAGTATTCGGTCCCACCGAGTTTGGTGAATTATGTGTAACAATTAGATTTTGTGTGGAGGCTATATATACTCCTCCACCCATCCTCCATTCATGGAGAGAGCCATCAGAACGTGCCTACACTTCCAGCATTCATTTTCTGAGAGAGAACCACCTACTCATGTGTTGAGACCAAGATATTCCAATCCAACCACAAGAATCTTGATCTCTAGCCTTCCCCAAGTTGCTTTCCACTCAAATCTTCTTTCCACCATATCCAAATATGTGTGAGAGAGAGTTGAGTGTTGGGGAGACTATCATTTCAAGCACAAGAGCAAGGAGTTCATCATCAACACACCATCTATTACCTTTTAGAGAGTGGTGTCTCCTAGATTGGTTAGGTGTCACTTGGGAGCCTCTGTCAAGATTGTGGAGTTGAACCAATGAGTTTGTAAGGGCAAGGAGATCGCCTACTTCGTGAAGATCTACCCAAGTGAGGCAAGTCCTTCGTGGGCGATGGCCATGGTGGGATAGACAAGGTTGCTTCTTCGTGGACCCTTCGTGGGTGGAGCCCTCCGTGGACTCGGGCAGCCGTTACCCTTCGTGGGTTGAAGTCTCCATCAACGTGGATGTACGATAGCACCACCTATCGGAACCACGCCAAAAATCTTCGTGTCTACATTGTGTTTGCTCCCTCCAAACTCCTCCTCTTTACCTTCATATGCAATGATTTACATTCCGCTGCTATATTCTTAGAATTGCATGTGTAGGTTGATTGCTTGACTTGTGATAAGTTGCTAAATCTGCCAAGACTTAAAATTGGGGAAAGACTAGATTTTTATTTGGTCAAGTAGTCTAATCACCCCCTCTAGACATACTTTCGATCCTACAAGTGGTATCAGAGCTTTGGTCACCATTTGTCTTAATTTCCATAGCTTTGGTGATCATAGCCTTGGTTTCACAACCTAGGAGAGTATGGCGTCCAACGAGGGAAATTACCACCGTAGAGGTCCTTACTTTGATGATACCAATTTTGCTAGTTGGAAGCATAAGATGAAAATGCATATTCTTGGACATAGCCCCGCCGTTTGGGCTATTGTATGTATAGTCTTGCAAGGTGAATTCTTCGATGGGAAGAACCAAATCGTGAAGCTACCACGGCAGAATTGAAGATGCTGCAATACATTGCTCAAGCTTGCGATATCCTCTTCAACAGATTGTGCCCCGAAGAATTCAACAAAATCAGCCGTCTTGAGAATGCAAAGGAAACTTGGGATACTTTGAATGATATGCACGAAGGTACCGACTCCGTCAAGGAATCCAAATTGGATGTGCTTCAAAGTCAGCTCAACAAGTTCAAAATGAAGGATGGTGAAGGTGTCGCTGAAATGTACTCTAGGCTTGCTCTCATCACTAATGATATTGCCGGCTTAGGAAGTGAAGAGATGACCGACATATTCATCATCAAGAAGATTCGAAGATCCTTGGATGGAAAATATGATACTGTGTGCACATTGATCGAAATGATGCCCAGTTACAAAGATCTCAAGCCAACCAAAGTCATTGGAAGAATTGTTGCTCATGAGATGTCACTCAAGGATAAAGAAGAGCTTCACAACAAGTCAAGTGGTGCTTACAAAGCCTCATGTGATACCCCTACATCATCAAGTGAGAAACAAGTCTTCAATGAGGAATTGAGCCTAATGGTGAAGAACTTCAACAAGTTCTACACCGGTGCGCGTCGGTCCTAAACAAACAGTTTTTAACCCCTTTCTGCGACGGCATTTGGAACCGTTGCCAAGTGAGTGTGGGCGATAGGGGGGAGGGTCCTTCCCACACTACCAAGAAACCGTCGGGGATAGGGCCCCTACAGTACTCCTACTCGTTTCTGCTCGCATTGCCATCGCAGTCGGTATTCTGTGGTGCTATGTTTACGAAGCACGGTCCATCACAAATGGTTCACTATTATAGAACATGTATGATGCGCGTCCCATCACAAACGGTTCACCATTAAGAAGATTAGCTAATCATCATATGAGTGTCAGACATGATTACAAAATGTCGGACCGTCGTAACATCGTCGTACACGACAACTATCACACACGCTATCCTGTGGTGCAACATTTACGATGCGTACTTTGTCAGAAATAGTTCATGGTTGCGAATCATGTACGATAAGGCAACTAACACAAACGTTTAGTTTGCCTGCACCGTTTTGTGATATTGTCTAACATCGCACACGGTTTGCAAACGGCAGGCAACTGTGTGCATGCTTGCACACGTTTCCTCTCTGTGAACCGTCTCGGATTATGGTTCATATCGCAAACGTTTGTGTTTTACTGACCGTGTGTGTCGTAACAACCTGGAGAGCGTAATTTCACCCTAATTTAATTGCTGCTTTTCCAAATTGTACCGGATTTGGATTTGATTTTGATTTTGAATTTGAATGTATGCTACAACTTTATTCATATCCATCAGGTTCAAACAACCAATGCATTATTCGATTCATAGGTACATATGTTCAAGAATTACATAAGAACCAAATAAATAATGATGAACCACAGTTGTATACTTGTACTATTAAAGACGGTAAAGAAAGAGGCGAAATATATTCTGGTTGCTGAACAAGGTGAAGCGGAATGCTCATATTGTGCCCTCCTCCATGCAGAAGGCACACACGACTCTAGTCCAACCCCTTGTGATGGCCGACCGCCCATCCTTCACGGTCTTCATGAAAACATCTAGATAATCATCATGTTCTTGTAGAAATACTTTGACCTTTGCATGCCCACCAATCATGTAGTTTGAGAGGTAATCTTGAGTAAACTACTTTGGCAACCACTGCAAAGGAAAAAGATTCAGACATTGTCATCTAACACAACTCATTATGGGCAGTAAAAAGAAGGCTGCAAAGTTCTTACTTACCATCATGTAGTTCGCTGTTTCTTGGATAAAGTGTAAAAAAATAGTTTAATTGTCATCTTTGGACCCATTTTACTAACAATCTTTATCAACTTCCTCACTTGATGCTGGTTCATCGATATCTCATTGCCCCATACGCAGAAAGGGTGGAAGCGCGGATCTTTACCAATGACATATGTACCTAAAATCACCAAGTTAATATTAGAAGCTAAACAACAATTGCACAATGATGTAGCACAACACTCTTTTATAATATGTCTATATACATCTGTATGTGGTAGTCCATTTGAAATCGCTAGAAAGACTATTTAGGAATGGAGGGAGTATCTTACAACATCCAATATACTCACATATTAGATGAATTAACATCTTATAGTATGGGCCGGAAGGAGTTTACTGCATTCTTACAAATTATCGGCTGATTATCTGCTGCTGTATCCAGGGGTTACAGTTAGTTTGAGCTAGTTCGGGCTAATAGCCCTAAAGTATATCTAAACATGAGGGCTAGTTTGATCTAGTTGCATCTATAACCCACCCAAAAAAACTATCCAAACCAAGAGGTGCTAATTGGAGCTAGTTCTCCTAGTGCATTTATTGTCAGTCTAACCCTGCCATCCAAACAACTCTTTGGATGGAGTTAGTTCAGGGTTAGTAATGAGCTAGAAACTAACTCTAACCTCTAGCTAAGTTGAGTATCCAAAAAGGGTTGTGTTGTTGTTGTTGCTGCTGCTCTTCTACGTATATCTAGACATAATTAGAACATTAATGTAACACTCTTCCTTGTTGCTATGTAGCCTAGGATTGCATATTTAGACATTAAGTACAGTGCATGTTGCTATGTAGCCTCAGATATATTACATATGGCCCTAGTTAACCTAACGATAAATGGGTTGCAAATATATTCAGTTAAAAGTTCGATTCATTGATTAGTCCCTTATCAGCCGCCGACCTATATGGTACCAGCTACCGAATTCTGAACAGTGAGCAGATATAAGCCATGGGATGAAACTAACCTCAATGGAAAACAACAGTCGTTCCCAAAATTGTCCTATGTAGGTACATTGAGAAGCATGTTAAGCACAACAGTTCATACTTGCACATATAGAACATCACGTTGTGAATAACTGGAATAAACAAGGCATAGTACGAACAACAAAAGATAGCATTTGAAACTGGACATATGCTAACTACAAACAACCGAACAATCAAAAAACTTTAAAAGAGGCATATGCTAGCTATAACAGGCTTAACACAAGCAAATGTATGCATTCATATCGGTATGTTTAAAACTAGATTGATGAAATGTACTGCATAGTAAATAGTTGCACATATAGAGCATCACATTGTGAACAACTGAAATAAATAAGGCATACTGCAAACAACCAGATATAGCAATTAAAACTGGACATATTCTCACTACACTAAAAAAGAGACTCGACAAAACAAATCTTGGGTTCCCCCCCTGTGAAGAGGCACGACAAAACAAATCATGGGTTTCCTCACTTGTCACAGATGGGCTCGTTCCCGTGGGAAGAGCACAGACCCTGGATGCGCTCCATGTTGTCGCAGATGGGCTCCTTCCCCTTGGAAGAGCACAACTGTAGGGTTCTCGCAGACGGGCGCTTTGCCCGTTGACGAGTAGATGGGCTCTTTCCCTTGGAAGAGCCGGAGAGGGTGCCCTCCTCGTGGTCGCCGTCCATGAGGTCTGACTTTGAAGATGTGGATCCCAAGCCAGCGTCATAGAACGTGTCCTTCAGAAATGACAAAAGGGGCTCGGTGGCGATGTAGAATGGCAAATTATTGACAATGAGCGAGAGGATATCAGCGGCGGGGCCATGGATGAGATCGCCGGCGGTTGAACCCGAGGGGTTGGGGTGGGCCACTTAATCTGTGACATAGCTCGCCTCAGGCCATCGCTATCGATGACCTCGATGTCGTAGCCGACATATGAGATATGCCTGCATATTCTAGCCCGCTGCTTCAGTGCCTGCCGCCAGTAATGGTCGTCAGCTTCCTCGGCGACGTCGAGCGAAGAGACCGCTATACACCTCTTTTGGGCCAGTCGCTCCTCGAGCTCCACGGGAAGTGTAACCGGGCTTAGGCTGCGACGCTCTAGAGTGGGGGATGGGGATCTGTGGAAAAGGGGGTGTTTGGCAGGCATCATCTAAGAAACTCAGGGTGGTCTAGGTATGGAGATCGGTGGGTAAGCTGCATGGGCAAACCGGCAGATGTTGACAATGGAGGCCTTGCGACGGCGGCAGCGGTGGCGAGGACCTTGCTAGGGTTTTGAGCGAGGGAGGGTGTGTGTGTGTGTGTGCGCGTGCACGCCCGAGGAGGTTTTGGTGTGTGTGTGGAGGGGGGGGGGTTGAGGAAATGACGCTGGTACTGAAAATTTTATTACGCGGGAGTCAAACGCGGGATTGAAATGCCGGGCTATTGAAAATTTTGATGATAGTGCGTCGCACATGGTCCGGAGATAACAACCGTGTGTTATGAAACAGAAAAATCCTCGAGGTGGGCAGATATTTTCTTGGGATGCAGGCAGGATTGGGAACAAGAAATATCGCACACGGTCCGCAGATAACAACCGTGTGTTATGAAACAGAAAAACCCTCGAGGCGGGGAGATATTTTTGAGAGGGGGAGCCTCGTGGAGCACAATGTACTGTGCAGATGTGTGCGTGATGGTGCACCGGTGTGGCACACGGTTAGTTTGAGTGAACTGTGTCTGTTGCGTCATCCGACTTATCTAATGTTCATAAATTTGGCGAAAAATGTTGCGGGAGAGGGTCAGAACATGAACACACTTACATGTGGACCAAATTTATGTATTAAAAGGGTGGTTTGATTTTCAAATACCAAATGCAACTTCGATGTGGCACCTCTCTCGCAAAGCGCACTGTATTGCTTGCCCCCACCCCCCTCTTGTGTCGGTGCAAAGGGAATCCTAAGCTATGAATGCATGCCCCCTCCCCCCAACCGAGGTTCACCTAGCAAAGTGCGAAGTAGCTAGCAGCCCCCTCCTCCCTCGTGTCAGCACGAAGGGAATACTAAGCTATGAATGCATCCCCCCAACCGAGGTTCATTCACCTAGCAAAGTGCGAAGTAGCTAGCAGCCCCCTCCCCCTCCCTCGTGTTGGCACGAAGGGAATCCTAAGCTATGAATGCATGCCCCCCAACCGAGGTTCACCCTAGCAAAGTACGAAGTAGCTAGTAGCCCTCCCTCCCTCGTGTCGGCACGAAGGGAATCCTAAGCTATGAACGCATGCCCCCCAACCGAAGCTCACACTAGCAAAGTGTGAAGTAGCTAGCAGCCCCCCTCCCTCGTGTCGGCACGAAGGGAATCCTAAGCTATGAATGCATTCCCCCCCAACCGAGGTTCACCTAGCAAAGTGCGAAGTAGCTAGCCGCCCCCCTCCCTCATGTCGACACGAAGGGATTCCTAAGCTATGAATGCATGCCCCCCAACCGAGGTTCACCTAGCAAAGTGCGAAGCAGCTAGCAGCCCCCCTCCCTCGTGTCGGCACGAAGGGAATCCTAAGCTATGAATGCATGCCCCCCAACCGAGGTTCACCCTAGCAAAGTGCGAAGTAGCTAGCAGCCACCCCTCCCTCGTGTCGGCACGAAGGGAATCCTAAGCTATGAAGGCATGCCCCCCAGCCGAGGTTCACCTAGCAAAGTGCGAAATAGCTAGCAGCCCCCTCGTGTCGGCACGAAGGGAATCCTAAGCTATGAATGCATGCCCCTCCCCCCAACCGAGGTTCACCTAGAAAAGTGCGAAGTAGCTAGCGGCCCCCACCCCCCTCGTGTCGCCACGAAGGGAATCCTAAGCTATGAATGCATGACCCCCAACCGAGGTTCACCTAGCAAAGTGCGAATTAGCAACCCCCCCCCCCACACACACACTTTCAGTCGGCGGGCCAGAGAGACATATATCTCACCAAGATGGATCGTAAAATGGACCAAGAAAATCCACCTTGGTCGTACAACCTCTCTCTTGTTGTTGGTCAAAGTGATGGCCGTCCATGCGACCCCGGAGATGGGCTAGCTCACAAATAATCACGCAAGTAGCTAGTTGCTACCTCTTGAGCACTGCGTTGGTTTTCCCTTGAAGAGGAAAGGGTCATGCAGCAAAGTAGCGTAAGTATTTACCTCAGTTTTTGAGAACCAAGGTAGCAATCCAGTAGGAGGCCACGCACGAGTCCCTCGCACCTACACAAACAAATAAAATTCTCGCAACCAACGCAATAAAGGGGTTGTCAATCCCTTCACGGTCACTTACGAAAGTGAGATCTGATAGATATGATAAGATAATACTTTTTGGTATTTTTATGATAAAGATGCAAAGTAAATAAAGCGAAATAAAAACAGCACCAAAAATAGCTTGTTGATGGGAGATTAATATGATGGAAAATAGACCCGGGGGCCATAGGTTTCACTAGTGGCTTCTCTCGAGAGCATAAGTATTACAGTGGGTAAACAAATTACTGTTGAGCAATTGACAGAATTGAGCATAGTTATGAGAATATCTAAGTATGATCATGTATATAGGCATCACGTCCGAGACAAGTAGACCGACTCCTGCCTGCATCTACTACTATTACTCCACACACCGACTGCTATCCAGCATGCATCTAGAGTATTAAGTTCAAAAGAACAGAGTAACGCTTTAAGTTAGATGACATGATGTAGAGGGATAAACTCATGCAATATGATATAAACCCCATCTTGTTATCCTCGATGGAAACAATACAATATATGCCTTGCT
The DNA here is from genome assembly GCF_018294505.1 of Triticum aestivum. Taxonomy (NCBI): domain Eukaryota; kingdom Viridiplantae; phylum Streptophyta; class Magnoliopsida; order Poales; family Poaceae; genus Triticum; species Triticum aestivum. The sequence goes on from NC_057800.1 coordinate 432,192,036, forward strand.
GCCCCTACTGTCACTGGGAAAGGACACCGCAAGATTGAACCCGAAGCTAAGCACTTCTCCCATTACAAGAAAGATCAATCTAGTAGGCCAAACCAAACTGATAATTCGAAGAGACTTGCAAAGATAACCAATCATACATAAAAGAATTCAGAGAAGATTCAAATATTGTTCATAGATAAACTTGATCATAAACCAACAATTCATCGGTCTCAGCAAACACACCTTAAAAGAAGATTACATCGAATAGATCTCCACGAGAATCATGGAGAACTTTGTATTGAGATCCAAAAAGAGAGAAGAAGCCATCTAGCTAATAACTATGGACCCGAAGGTCTGAGGTAAACTACTCACACATCATCGGAGAGGCTATGGTGTTGATGTAGAAGCCTTCCATGATCGATGCCCCCTCCGGCGGAGCTCCGGAAAAGGCCCCAAGATGGGATCTCACGGGTACAGAAGGTTGCGTCGGTGGAATTAGGTTTTTGGCTCCGTATCTGGTAGTTTGGGGGTACGTAGGTATATATAGGAGGAAAAAGTACGTCGGTGGAGCAACATGGGCCCCATGAGGGTGGAGGGCACGCCTGGAGGGGGTAGGCGCGCCCCCTACCTCGTGCCTTCCTAGTAGCTTTCTTGACGTAAGGTCCAAGTCCTCTGGATCATGTTCGTTCCAAAAATCACATTCCCGAAGGTTTCATTCCGCTTGGACTCCGTTTGATACTGTTTTCTGCGAAACACTGAAATAGGCAAAAAAACAACAATTTTGGGCTGGGCCTCCGGTTAATAGGTTAGTCCCAAAAATAATATAAAAGTGTATAACAAAGCCCATTTATCATCCATAACAGAATATAATATAGCATGAAGCAATCAAAAATTATAGATATGTTGGAGATGCATCAAGCATCCCCAAGCTTAATTCATGCTCGTTCTCGAGTAGGTAAATGATAAAAACAGAATTTTTGATGCAGAATGCTACTTGGTATAATTTTTTTAATGTAACTCTCTTAATTGTGGTATGAATATTCAGATCCGAAAGATTCAAGATAAAAGTTTAATATTGACATAAAAGCTATAATACTTCAAGCATACTAATAAGCAATTATGTCTTCTCAAAATAACATGGCCAAAGAAAGTTCATCCCTACAAAATCATATAGTTTAGTCATGCTCCATTTTCGTCACACAAGAATGCTCTCATCATGCACAACCCCGATGACAAGCCAAGCAATTGTTTCATACTTTAGTAATCTCAAACTTTTTCAATCTTCACGCAATACATGAGCGCGAGCCATGGATATAGCACTATGGGTGGAATAGAATATAATGATGGGGGTTATGTGGAGAAGACAAAAAAGGAGAAAGTCTCACATCAACGCGGCTAATCAATGGGCTATGGAGATGCCCATCGATTGATGTTAATGTAATGAGTAGGCATTGCCATGCAATGGATGCACTAGAGCTATAAATCCATGAAACCTCAACAAAAGAAACTAAGTGGGTGCGCATCCAACTTGCTTGCTCACGAAGACCTAGGGCATTTGAGGAAGCCCATTGTTGGAATATACAAGCCAAGTTATATAATGAAAAATTCCCACTAGTATATGAAAGTGACAAAACAAGAGACTCTCTATCATGAAAATCATGGTGCTACTTTGAAGCACAAGTGTGGGAAAAAAGGATAGTAGCATTGTCCCTTTTTTTGGGCCTTCCTTTTTTTGGTCTTTTTTGGGACAATACTCTATGAATGATGATCATCACACTTCTATTTATTTACAACTCAATGATTACAACTCGATACTAGAACAAAGTATGACTCTATACGAATGCCTCCGATGGTATACCGAGATAGCAATGAATCAAGAGTGACATGTATGAAAAATTATGAACGGTGGCTTTGCCACAAATACGATGTCAACTACATGATTATGCAAAGCAATATGACAATTATGAACGTGTCATGATAAACAGAACGGTGGAAAGTTGCATGGCAATATATCTCGGAATGGCTATGGAAATGCCATAATAGGTAGATATGGTGGCTGTTTTGAGGAAGATATAAGGAGGTTTATGTGTGAAAGAGCGTATCATACCATGGGGTTTGGATGCACCGGCAAATTTTGCACCAACTCTCAATGTGAGAAAGGTCAATGCACGGTACCGAAGAGGCTAGCAATGATGGAAGGGGAAGAGTGCGTATAATCCATGGACTCAACATTAGTCATAAAGAACTCATATACTTATTGCAAAAATCTACAAGTCATCAAAAACCAAGCACTACACACATGCTCCTAGGGGGATAGATTGGTAGGAAAATACCATCGCTCGTCCCCGACCGCCACTCATAAGTAAGACAATCAAAGAGCACCTCATGTTTCAAATTTGTTACATAACGTTTACCGTACGTGCATGCTACGGGACTTGCAAATTTCAACACAAGTATTTCTAAATTTCACAACTACTCAACTAGCACAACTTTAATATCACTACCTCCATATCTCAAAACAATCATCAATCATCAAACTTCTCTTAGTATTCAACACACTCATAAGAAAGTTTTTTACTAGTCTCGAATACTTAGCATATTAAGATTAATTTCCCAATTTAAGCAAATTACCATGCTGTTTAAGACTCTCAAAATAATATAAGTGAAGCATGAGAGAATAATAGTTTCTATAAAACAAATCCACCACCGTGCTCTAAAAGATATAAGTGAAGCACTAGAGCAAAAACTATATAGATCAAAAGATATAAGTGAAGCGCATAGAGTATTCTAATAAATTCCGAATCATGTGTGTTTCTATCAAAAGGTGTGTACAGCAAATATTATTGTGGTAAACTAAAAAATAAAGACTCAAATAATACAAGACGCTCCAAGCAAAACACATATCATGTGGTGAATAAAAATATAGCTCCAAGTAAAGTTACCGATGGAAGTAGACGAAAGAGGGGATGCCTTCCGGGGCATCCCCAAGCTTTGGCTTTTAGGTGTCCTTAGATTATATTGGGGTGCCATGGGAATCCCCAATATTAGGCTCTTTCCACTCCTTGTTCCATAATCCATCAAATCTTTTACCCAAAACTTGAAAACTTCACAACACAAAACTTAACAGAAAATCTCGTGAGCACCGTTAGCGAAAGAAAACAAAACACCACTTCAAGGTACTGTAATGAACTCATTATTTTTTATATTGGTGTTAAACCTACTTTATTCCAACTTCTCTATGGTTTATAAACTCTTTTACTGGCCATAGATTCATCAAAATAAGCAAACAACACACGAAAAATAGAATCTGTCAAAAACAGAACAGTCTGTAGTAATCTGTAGCTAACGCAAACTTATGGAACCCCAAAAATTCTATAATAAATTTCTGGACGTGAGGAATTTATCTATTAATCATCTGCAAAAATAATTAACTAAATATCACTATCCAAATAAAAATGGCAGCAATTATCGTGAGCGCTAAAGTTTCTGTTTTTTACAGCATGATCAAAAAGACTTTCCCCAAGTCTTCCCAATGGTTCTACTTGGCACAAAAACTAATTAAACACAAAAAACACAAACAAAACAGAGGCCAGATAAATTATTTATTACTAAACAGGAGCAAAAAGCAAGGAATAAAAATAAAATTGGGTTGCCTCCCAACAAGCACTATCGTTTAACGCCCCTAGCTAGGCATAAAAGCGAAGGATAGATCTAGGTATTGCCATCTTTAGTTGGCAATTCTTTAATGAGACATCTATCACCCTTAGGAGTTTCTTTCTTTTTATTAATTATCAAACTTCTAGGCACAAAATCTAAAAATTCATTTGTAGCAAATGGTTCCTTAGTGATAGCAAAAAGATTGGGATGAATACTTATAGATTTGAGATCCGCAGTTTCTTTGCTAGAGGATTCACCCTTATTTTTAGGAACATACATAAGCTTGGCAATTTTAGTTGGAGGACTTGGAGTATTCTTTATGGAAGAAAAAGGGGTTCCCAAGTTGGCAATGATACCCTCGATTTTATCGATTCTAGTGGAATCCTGATTTATTCTTTCATTAACTATGGGTTCCTTCTCCTTAATATTTTTCAAAGTGACTCCTACTTTAGATCCATATTGGGTAATTTGGTTGTGGATATTTTTATCCAAATTTTCAATTAACTCTACGGTAGCAACTTTATTTTCAATAATTTCAAGTCTTTGCATTACATGCTCCAAAGTTAACATAGTTCCATTAACCAAAAGAGGGGGTGAGCCAAACAAATCTATCATAGCATTATAAGAATCAAAAGTATGGCTACCCAAGAAATTCCCTCCGGTAATGGTATCAAGGATATATCTATACCAAGGAGTAGCACCTACATAAAAATTGCGGAGAAGAACAGAAGTAGATTGCTTCCTGGTAGATCTATTTTGAACATTGCAAATTCTGTACCAAGTGTCTTTTAGATTTTCTCCTTCCCTTTGCTTAAAATTAAGAACTTCATTTTCGGGAGACAACGGAGAAGATAGTGGACTAGCCATAATGACAAGGAAGCAATCCAACACACGAGCAAACAAGAAGCAAGCGAAAAAGAGGGGAGCGGAAAAAAGAGGGCGAATAAAACGGCAAGGGTGAAGTGGGGGAGAGGAAAATGAGAGGCAAATGGCAAATAATGTAACACGGGAGATAAGGGTTTGTGATGGGTACTTGGTATGTTGACTTCTGCGTAGACTACCTGGCAACGGCGCCAGAAATCCTTCTTGCTAACTCTTGAGCACTGCGTTGGTTTTCCCTTGAAGAGGAAAGGGTGATGCAGCAAAGTAGCGTAAGTATTTCCCTCAGTTTTTGAGAACCAAGGTCAATCCAGTAGGAGGCCACACACGAGTCCCTTGCACCTACACAAACAAATAAAATCCTCGCAACCAACGCAATAAAGGGGTTGTCAATCCCTTCACGGTCACTTACGAAAGTGAGATCTGATAGATACGATAAGATAATATTTTTGGTATTTTTATGATAAAGATGCAAAGTAAATAAAGCGAAATAAAAACGGCACCAGAAATAGCTTGTTGATGGGAGATTAATATGATGGAAAATAGACCCGGGGGCCATAGGTTTCACTAGTGGCTTCTCTCGAGAGCATAAGTATTACGGTGGGTAAACATATTACTGTTAAGCAATTGACAGAATTGAGCATAGTTATGAAAATATCTAGGTATGATCATGTATATAGGCATCATGTCCGAGACAAGTAGACCGACTCCTGCCTGCATCTACTACTATTAATCCACACATCGACCGCTATCCAGCATGCATCTAGAGTATTAAGTTCAAAAGAACAGAGTAACGCTTTAAGTAAGATGACATGATGTAGAGGGATAAACTCATGCAATATGATATAAACCCCATCTTGTTATCCTCGATGGTAACTGAGGGAGTCCTGGATTAGGAGGTATCCGGACAACCGGATTATATCCTTTGGCCGGACTGTTGGACTATGAAGATACAAGATTGAAGACTTCGTCTCGTGTCCGGATGGGACTCTACTTGGCGTGGAAGGCAAGCTAGGCAATACGGATATGTATATCTCCTCCTTTGTAACCGACCTTGTGTAACCCTAGCCCTCTCCGGTGTCTATATAAACCAGAGGGTTTTAGTCCGTAGGACAACATACAATCATACCATAGGCTAGCTTCTAGGGTTTAGCCTCTCTGATCTCGTGGTAGATCTACTCTTGCACTATCCATATCATCAATATTAATCAAGCAGGACGTAGGGTTTTACCTCCATCAGGAGGGCCCGAACCTGGGTAAAACATCGTGTTCCTTGCCTCATGTTATCATCCGCCTTAGATGCACAGTTCGGGACCCCCTATCCGAGATCCGCCGGCTTTGACACCGACATTGGTGCTTTCATTGAGAGTTCCTCTGTGCCGTCGCCAGAAGGAAGGATGTCTCGTCTCGTCTTTAAAGACGACACTGCTGTTGGGGGAGCTTTGGCTATCGACCAAACTCTCCGGCTAGGCGGGTTCATCATGACCGCCTGTTCGGCCACCGCGCCGACGATGAATTCTCGGGTCATCGAGAACAGCCTCCACGTCATATCGGCACTCGCCGAATAGATGGATCCAATGTAGCTCTCCTCCTTAAACGTGCTCTTGGATTGCATCACCGCCTTGGGAGTCGCTACGAACTATGATCGTATTGGGCTTAAACCCGATCAAAGGGAGATTAACTCTCCACCGGTCACCCATCATATTGCAGTGGTGGAGGAACAATGCCGCGACCTTTCCTCTATCCTGAGGACCAAATATATCCGGATTCCCGAGCTCTCCGAGCCCGACGCCCGTTCGCGGGAGGACAACACCCAATCCCTGAACTTAGAGTCAGGCAGCAAGCCAGGATTATCGGATCACACCCCGGAACCGAAACTTTCAAAATTGGAAATTCCTCGGCCCCTGGATCCCAAATCGGGTGAGGGTTCGGATTCGATTCCACCCACCCACCCAAACATAAGCGATCTTTCCCACATCAGGCAAGAGCCCCAGGAAATAGTACATCACTATTGGGCCAGATTCTGACCAAGGTTAAGGACTGTCACGAGGAAGACGCAATCCTATTTTTCTGCAATAATTGCACGGACAAGGGAATCCTTAACGCCATAAATCGCCGTGAGATAACACGCTTCGCTAACTTGGCGTCCATAGTACGAAAGTACTGTGCGATGGAAAGTGCCTGGAAAACCGAAGTAAACTTTTGGGATAATCCGTCCCTGAATACAAACCTAGTCCGAAACAAAAGGGTGCATTATCACAATACACCCGGGTCAACTACCAAAAAGCAAAAACCCTCTACAGAGTATGGAACTGTACTGGAAGGATGGCTCAACGGACCCTGCAAAATTCATAGTACAATGGATACAATTCCAACGCACAGCCTTAGAGCATGTTGGATACTCCGGCAGGTGGCCAAAGGTGGTGAGGATCTTCTTATCCCACATACCACGGAGCACCATCCAGTGGATAACAATACGGTGTTAACAGTGTTCGAGACTTTTGCGTCAAATAGCAGGCGCAAGCGAACACTCCGCAGCATGGCCGAAATCTGCCACATAGCAGCAACAAATCCATGGAGTGACACGGCTATTACCTTCAATGCTAGTGATGAACCCAAATTCTGAACAGCCCGAGCACCAGCCGCACTGGTCCTCAGTCCAATCATGGACGGCTTTCGACTCACCAAAGTACTCATGGACGGCGGCAGTGGACTAAACCTCATCTATGAGGAAACCCTTCAAAAGATGGAAATAGACTGGAACCGCATCGAGCAAAGTAGCACAACCTTTAGAGGAATTATCCCCAGTCGGGAAACACGCTGTGCTGGGAAAATCACACTAGATGTGGTATTCGGCACGCCGGATAATTACAGGTCTGAAGAAATTACATTCCAAGTGGCCCCGTTTAGCAGTGGTTATCACGCTCTTTTAGGACGGGAGGCATTCACAATCTTCCAAGCCGTACCCCATTACGGGTACATGAAGCTCAAAATGCCCGGGCCCAACGGATCATCACTCTCGCCAGCAATCCGGACACAACACTGTGCGCCAAAAATAAAACAGCCGCATTGGCCCTCGAGGCACTATCTGAAGCCCTCTCGGCCGAGGAATTAACTACGCTACGCTCCACAGTGGACAGGGACGACGTGATACTCGACAAGAGATCCAAGTCCACCTCTTTTAAACCAGCAGATGAAATAGTCAAATTCCAAGCCCACCCAACGGACCCTGCAAAAACAGCCTCCATCGGGGCACAACTAAGCCCCGCTGTGGACGCCGCACTACGAGAGTTCCTGCGCGAGAACTGGGACATATTCGCCTGGCATCCCTCAGACATGCCAGGAATCCCATGCAGGCTGGCCGAGCATAGCCTCAATATCCTAAAGGGATTCAAGCCGGTCAAGCAAGCTCTTCGGCGTTTCTCTGAACCTAAGAGATAGACCATGGGAGAGGAACTAGCCAAGTTATTGGAGGCCGGATTCATCAAAGAAATAAAATACCCGGACTGGCTAGCAGACCTGGTGATGGTACCAAAGAAGGACAAATCCTGGCACCTTTGTGTCGACTTCAAAGACCTCAATAAAGCTTGCCCAAAGGATCCCTTCCCCCTCCCATGCATCGATCAAATCATTGATGCTACTGCAGGACACGAGTCATTGTGTTTTCTCGACGCATACTACGGTTACCACCAAATCAAGATGGAGGAGTCCGACAAAGCCGCAACAGCATTCATCACACCATACGGTCCCTTCTGTTTTAACACAATGCCTTTTGGGCTCAAAAACGCCGGCGCAACATATCAGCGCATGATCCAGACATGTCTGGAGAAACAAATCGGCAAAATAGTAAAGGCATACATAGACGATGTGGTCGTCAAAACCAAACACACCGACTCTTTGATAGACGACTTGAGGCTCACATTTGACAACCTCCGAACATATGACATCAAGCTCAATCTGGAAAAATGCGTGTTCGGTGTACCAGCCGGAAAGCTCCTGGGGTTCATTGTCTCCAGTAGAGGTATTGAAGCTAATCCGACCAAAATCCGAGCGTTGTCACAGTTGGCTACCCCAACATACCTCAAACAAATCCAGAAGCTAACTGGATGCGTGGCGGCTCTAAGCCGCTTTATCTCCCGCTTGGGAGTAAAGGCTTTACCCCTTTATCGCCTCCTTCGGCGCACCGAACACTTCGAGTGGACGGACGCGGCCACAGCCGAATTGGAAGAAATAAAGGCCATTCTGGCAACCAACCCGATCCTGGTCGCACCAAACATCGGTGAACCAATGATGTTGTACATTGCGGCAACTCATCAAGTTGTAAGCGCGGTGCTCGTTGTCGAACGGGAAGCGGATGGACACAAATCCCCCCTTCAAAGCTGGTATACTATGTATCCACTGTCCTCACTCCATGCAAATCACGGTACCCGCATTACCAAAAAATAGCATATGCGGTATTCATGGCATCGCGGAAACCGCGACACTACTTTCAAGAGTGTTCGATTATAGTAGCCTCGGAAGTGCCACTTAATGATATTATCAACAACCGCGATGCTACAGGCCGGATTGCCAAATGGGCCATTGAGCTCCTCCCATTCGACATAACATACAAACCTCGTCGAGCCATTAAATCGCAAGTACTGTCCGACTTCGTCGCCGAATGGACGGAGGCCGAACTCCCTAAAGAGTATGACGCATACTCCAATTGGACCATGCACTTCGACGGTTCTAAAATGCTGGCCGGTCTAGGGGCTGGCGTCGTCCTGACGTCCCCAACCGGATATACCATTCGGTACATACTGCAAATATTGTATACAAATTCCAACAATGCAGCCGAATATGAAGCTCTGTTGCATGGTCTTCGGATGGCAGTCTCCATGGGCATTCAATGCCTAGAGGTGCGTGGGGATTCAAACCTTGCAATATCCCAAATAAACGGAGATTTCGACGCCAAGGATCCGAAAATGGCGGCCTATAGAAATGTCGTCCTAAAAATGTCAGCTCGGTTCGAGGGACTCGAATTTCATCATGTGGCTCGGGAAAACAATCAGGCGGCGGATATCCTCGCCCGCATCGGCGCAAAACGCGACGCGGTCCCCCCAACATATTTTTGGAGAGGCTCTTCAAGCCATCCTTAGCATGGGAAGGGGACACCGGTAACAACAGTCCGGACCCGGCCAAACTACCCGATATCGAACTCTCTGACACAATCGGAGGCTCCGTCACCGAAATAACACCTTCAGCCCACGAAATAATGGCCATTATTGCCCCGTGGACAGAACCATTCCTGGCCTACCTAACTAGACAAGAACTTCCGGAGGACCAAAATGAGGCACGCTGCATAGTGCGGCGATCCAAGGCCTACAGGGTCCATGAGGGAGAATTGTACAAGAAAAGCACTACCGGAGTCCTTCAAAGGTGCATCTCCGAAGAGGAAGGGCGGAATCTTTTGGCAGAAATTCACACCGGACTCGGCGGTCATCAGGCCGCAGCCCGGGCTCTTGTAAGCAAGGCCTTCCGTACAGGATTCTATTGGCCAACGGCCCGGGCAGATGCACATGACTTGGTCCAACGTTGCGCCGGTTGCCAGCTTTTTGCAAATCAAAGCCACATGCCACCCACCGCCCTCCAAACAATCCCCATTACATGGCCCTTTGCAGTCTGGGGGCTTGACATGGTTGGACCCCTTAAAGGGGGAACCCACAAGAAAAAATACTTATTGGTCATGGTGGATAAATTCACCAAATGGATAGAGGCCAAACCGGTTAAAACAGCTGAATCCAGACCGGTGATAGATTTCATATCCGGGGTTGTACACCGTTATGGCGTCCCCCATAACATCATCACTGATAATGGCACGAACTTCACGGCCGACGAGGTAAAACTCTGGTGCAGCAAAATGGGCATCAAGCTCGATTATGCCTCAGTCTATCACCCACAAACCAACGGTCAAGTCGAGCGAGCAAACGGTCTTATAATGAGCGGCATTAAACCTAGATTAGTGCATTCCTTAATGGAGTCTAGCACGCACTGGGTAGAGGAGCTCGACTCCGTACTCTGGGGGCCGCGAACCACGCCGAATCGTAGTACCGGATATACACCCTTCTTTATGGTGTACGGCGCAGAGGCAGTCTTGCCCTGTGACATAATTCATGACTCACCTAGAGTGCGCATGTACGAAGAAAGAGAAGCCGAGCTCGATCGGCAGGACAGTCTAGACACCTTGGAGGAGAAGCGCGACATAGCCAAAGCCCATTCCACATTTTACCAGCAACAGGCTCGCAGATACCAAAGTAGAGAAGTACGGGCCAAAACTTATAACGTTGGCGAACTAGTTCTACGCCTGCCGTATAAGAAAAAGAATAAGCTCGAGCCCAAATGGGAAGGTCCCTTCATTATTGACCAAGTTCTGACCGGTGGAGCGTACCGACTGTGTGATGCATCGACTAGTCGACTCGAGTCGAACCCATGGAACGCGGCCAGGCTCCGAAGATTCTACGCCTAGCACCGGACTCTATGTTAGTCACCTCCCTTTGTCCATTTTTTCAAAAATACATTATCTGTCTTGTTTTCCTTCCTTTCTTTCTTTTCTTATTTCTCTAGGCCTTCACGGGTCACCTTGTGCCCTGTTTGCACACTACAGATGCGCTAGCCGCACTCTTTATACCTGGGGGCTTCCTTCACAAAAGCTTAAATTATTTATCCGGGCTTCATGCCCAAATATTGTGTTCTACTTCCGCATGTAACTTTTTTCACCATTATATGCATCGATATGACTTAAGTTTTGGCCAAGCTGGGTTGCCTGGCTCTTGTATTTATGCCCTACGTTCCCGTTAATTCGTCTAGGGCATAAGGGGAGCACCTCTGCGATTGTTACTGCTGGGTCAACCGGATGTGTACCTCAGACTGGGTGAAGCTGAAAGCTAGCGTTCTTAAGAGAATATTCGGTCGGTGAACAAAATATGATTTTTATTTATTGTCCATATCTGCCCCCAGATGCTTTTTCTGCGTTTCTTATCGCAGTCCGGACATGCACTTTAGGGCATGCTTACCTGATACGTCTCCAACGTATCTATAATTTTTGATTGCTCCATGCTACTTTATCTACTATTTTGGACTATATTGGGCTTTATTTTCCACTTTTATATTATTTTTGGGACTAACCTATTAACCGGAGGCCCAGCCCAGAATTGCTGTTTTTTTGCCTTTTCAGTATTTTGAGGAAACAGAATATCAAACGGAGTCCAAACAGAATGAAACCTTCAGGAATGTGATCTTCTCACCGAACGTGATCCAGGAGACTTGGACCCTACTCCAAGAAGTTTCCGGGGAGGTCACGAGGGTGGAGGGCGCGCCCCCCTGGGCGCGCCCCCTGCCTCGTGGGCCCCTCGGAGCTCCACCGATGTGCTCCTTCCTCCTATATATACCTACGTACCCCCAATAGACCAAAGACGGAGCCAAAAACCTAATTCCACCGCTGCAACTTCCTGTATCCATGAGATCCCATCTTGGGGCCTGTTCCAGAGCTCCGCCAAAGAGGGCATCCATCATGGAGGGCTTCTACATCAACACCATAGCCCTTCCGATGAAGTGTGAATAGTTTACTTCAGACCTTCGGGTCCATAGCTAGTAGCTAGATGGCTTCTTCTCTCTTTTTGGATCTCAATACAATGTTCTCCCCCTCTCTCGTGGAGATCTATTCGATGTAATCTTCTTTTTGCGGTGTGTTTGTTGAGACCGATGAATTGTGGGTTTATGATCCAACTTATCTATGAATAATATTTGAATCTTCTCTGAATTCTTTTATGTATGATTGAGTTATCTTTGCAAGTCTCTTCAAATTATCCGTTTGGTTTGGCCAACTAGATTGGTAGTTCTTGCAATGGGAGAAGTGCTTAGCTTTGGGTTCAATCTTGCGGTGTCCTTACTCAGTGACAGAAAGAGTTGCAAGGCACGTATTGTATTGTTGCCATCGAGGGTAACAAGATGGGGTATTTATCATATTGCATGAATTTATTCCTCTACATCATGTCATCTTGCTTAAGGCGTTACTCTGTTTTTAACTTAATACTCTAGATGCATGCTGGATAGCGGTCGATGAGTGGAGTAATAGTAGTAGATGCAGGCAGGAGTCGGTCTACTTGTCATGGACGTGATGCCTATATACATGATCATAGCTAGATAACCTCATAACTATGCTAAATTCTATCAATTGCTCAACAGTAATTTGTTCACCCACCGTAGAATATCTATGCTCTTGAGAGAAGCCACTAGTGAAACCTATGGCCCCCGGGTCTATTCTCATCATATCAATCTCCATTACTTTATTTTACTTGTTTTTCTTTTACTTTTCACTTTGCATCTTTATACCAAAAATACCAAAAATATTATCTCTATCAGATCTCACTCTCGTAAGTGACCGTGAAGGGATTGACAACCCCTAAGCGTTGGTTGCGAGTTGCTACCGTTTTGTGCAGGTACAAGGGACTTGCGCGTGACCTCCTACTGGATTGATACCTTGGTTCTCAAAAACTGAGGGAAATACTTACGCTACTGTGCTGCATCACCCCCTCCTCTTCGGGGAAAACCAACGCTAGCTCGAGACGTAGCAAGAAGGATTTCTGGCGCCGTTGCCGGGGAGGCCTACGCCAAGTCAAGTCAAGATTTACTCTCCCGTCAATGAGCCATTTTTGGCGCCATTGCCGGGGAGGCCTACGCCAAGTCAAGTCAAGATTTACTCTCCCGTCAATGAGCCATTTCTGGCGCCGTTGCCGGGGAAGCCTACGCAAAAGTCAACATACCAAGTACCCATCACAATCTCTATCTCTCGCATTACATTATTTGCCATTTGCCTCTCGTTTTCCTCTCCCCCACTTCACCCTTGCCGTTTTATTCGCCCTCCTCTTTTTCCCCTTGCCGTTTTATTCGCCCTCCTCTTTTTCCCCTTGCCTTTTATTTGCTCGTGTGTTAGTTTGCTTACCTGTCGCTATGTCAAATTCCTTATCCGCTCCTATGTCTCCCGAGTTTGAAGTTCTTCACTTCAAGCAACGGCAAGGAGAAAACTTAAAAGATGCTTGGTATAGGATGATGGAATCTTATCGTAAGTGCACCCTAGAGGTGAACTTTAGAATTCTTCTTCGCAATTTTTATGTTGGGTTAAACATGACGCATAGACAACTCTTGGATTGCATGGCCAAGGGAAATTTCATTAATATTGATCCCGGTATTGCGCATGAGATTATAGAGGGAATAGTGGGAACACCACCCCAAAAGGGAGGATCTCATCCTACCCATGAATAAACCCAAGTGTTTGAGAAGATTTGCGAAGTAACAAAGATTTTACAAAAGTCTTTTGAGCCTCTTAAAAATATTAGCGGAAATCTTAACCGTATGAATATGTTGATTACTCTTTGCAATAAACGGTTGGATTCTTTAGATCTAAAAATTTCCGAGTATGAAGGGAAGAGGGAAGAACCCCCCGGATTCGAGCATGACTCCGCTAAAAATTTGAAAATTAAAGATGGCAATACCTAGATCTATCCTTGCTTTTATGCCTAGCTAGGGGCGTTAAACGATAGCGCTTGTTGGGAGGCAACCCAATTTTATTTTGTGTTTTTTGTTTTTGGTTCTGTTTAGGAATAAATAATCCATCTAGATTCTGTTTAGATGTGGTTTTATATTTTAATTAGTGTTTGTGCCAAGTTAAACCTATTAGATCTTCTTGGAAGATAGTTATTTGATCTTGCTGTAATTTCCAGAATCTTTGCGCTCAGTGCCCGAATTGTCAAAAATCACCAGAACGTGATAAAATAGTGATTCCAATTGCTGCTGATCAATAAACAAATTTCCCAGGCCTTCTAATTTTGGTAGAATTTTTTGGGTTCCAGAAGTTTGCGTTAGTAACAGATTACTACAGACTGTTCTGTTTTTGACAGATTCTGTTTTGCGTGTGTTGTTTGCTTATTTTGATGAATCTATGGCTAGTAAAATAGTTTATAAACCATAGAGAAGTTTGAATACAGTAGGTTTAACACCAATACAAATAAAGAACAAGTTCAGTACAGTACCTTAAAGTAGTCTTTTGTTTTCTTTCTCTAACGGAGCTCACGAGATTTCTATTGAGTTTTGTGTTGTGAAGTTTTCAAGTTTTGGGTGAATTCTTTTGATGGATTATGGAACAAGGAGTGGCAAGAGCCTAAGCTTGGGGATGCCCATGTCACCCCCAAGATAATCCAAGGACACCAAAAAGTCAAAGCTTGGGGATGCCCCGGAAGGCATCCCCTCTTTCGTCCACTTCCATCGGTAATTTACTTGGAGCTATATTTTTATTCACCACATGATATGTGTTTTGCTTGGAGCGTCTTGTATTATTTGTGTCTTTGCTTGTTAGTCTACCACAATCATCCTTGCTGTACACACCTTTTGAGAGAGCCATGTATGAATTGAAATTTGTTAGAATACTCTATGTGCTTCACTTATATCTTTTGAGCTTGATAGTTTACTCTATGTGCTTCACTTATATCTTTTTGAGCGTGATAATTTTTGCTCTAGTGCTTCACTTAGATCTTTTAGAGCACGGTGGTGGTTTGTTTTAAAGAAACTTGATCTCTCATGCTTCACTTAGATTATTTTGAGAGTCGTTAATAGCATGGTAATTTGCTTAATGTTAATATACTTGGTATTCAAGATATGTGAAACTTTCTTTTTAGTGGGTTGAATACTAAGATAAGTTTGATGCTTGATAATTGTTTTGAGATATGGAGGTGATAATATCATAGTCGTGCTAGTTGAGTAGTTGTGAATTTGAGAAATACTTGTGTTGAAGTTAGCAAGTCCTGTAGCACGTATGGTTAAAGTTGTGTAACAAATTTGAAGCATGAAGTGTACCTGGCTTGTGCATCCTTATGAGTGGCGGTCGGGGACGAGCGATGGTCTTTTCCTACCAATCTATCCCCCTAGGAGCATGCGCGTAGTACTTGATTTTTGATGACTTCTAAATTTTTGCAATAAGTATATGAGTTCTTTTGACTAATGTTGAGTCCATGGATTATACGCACTTTTACCTCTCCGCCATTTGCTAGCCTCTTCAGTACCGTGCATTGCCCTTTCTCACATTGAGAGTTGGTGCAAACTTCGCTGGTGCATCCAAACCCCGTGATATGATACACTCTTTCACACATAAACCTCCCTATATCTTCCTCAAAACAGCCACCATACCTACCTATCATGGCATTTCCATAGCCATTCCGAGATATATTGCCATGCAACTTCCACCACCATCATCATCATCATCATCATCATCATCATCATCATCATGACATGCTTTACTTTTGTTATATTGCCATTGCATGGTCTTGTAGTTGACATCGTATTTGTGGCAAAGCCACCGTGCATTATTTTTCATACATGTCACTCTTGATTCATTGCACCATCCCGGTACACCGCCGGAGGCATTCATATAGAGTCATATCTTGTTCTAGTATCGAGTTGTAATCATTATGTTGTAATCAATAGAAGTGTGATGATCATCATTATTAGAGCATTGCCCAATCAAAAAAAAAGAGAGAAAGGCCAAAAAGAAAAAAAGAAAGGCCCAAAAAAAGAAGGAGAAAATAAAAAGGGCAATGCTACTATCTCTTTTTCCACACTTGTGCTTGAAAGTAGCACCTTGTTCTTCATGTAGTGAGTCTCATATATTGTGCTTCAAAGTAGCACCATGATTTTGATATAGTGAGTCTCATAAGTTGTCTTGTTCATACTAGTGGGAAATTTTCATTATAGAACTTGGCTTGTATATTCCAACGATGGGCTTCCTCAAAATGCCCTAGGTCTTCATGAGCAAGCAAGTTGGATGCACACCCACTAGTTTTCTTTTGTTGAGCATTCTTAGCTCTAGTGCATCCGTTGCATGGCAATCCCTACTCCTTGCATTAACATCAATTGATGGGCATCTCCATAGCTCATTGATTAGCCTCGTTCATATGAGACTTTCTCCTTTTTTGTCTTCTCCACACAATCCCCATCATCATATTCTATACCACCAATAGTGCTATGTCCATGGCTCGCGATCATGTATTGCATGAAGGTTGAAAAAGTTTGAGATTATTTGAGTATGAAACAATTGCTTGGCTTGTCATCGGGGGTATAGAAGTTGGGAACATCTTTGTGTGACGAAAATGAAGCATAGCCTAACTATATGATTTTGTAGGGATGAACTTCCTTTGGCCATGTTATTTTGAGATGACATAATTGTTTGATTAGTATGCTTGAAGTATTATCATTTTTATGTCAATATGAAATTTTGTCTTGAACCTTTCGGATCTGAATATTCATACCATGATTAAGAAGATTTACGTTGAAATTATGCCAAAGTATCACTCCGCATCAAAAATTCTCTTTTTATCATTTACCTACTTGAGGACGAGCAGGAATTAAGCTTGGGGATGCCTGATACGTCTCCAATGTATCTATAATTTTTTATTGCTCCATTCTACTTTATCTACTGTTTTGGACTATATTGGGCTTTATTTTCCACTTTTATATTATTTTTGGGACTAACCTATTAACCGGAGGCCCAGCCCAGAATTGTTGTTTTTTGCCTATTTCAGTATTTCGAGGAAACAGAATATCAAACGGAGTCCAAACGGAATGAAACCTTCCGGAACGTGATCTTCTCACCGAACGTGATCCAGGAGACTTGGACCCTACTCCAAGAAGTTTCCGGGGAGGTCACGAGGGTGGAGGGCGCGCCCCCTGGGCGCGCCCCCTCCCTCGTGGGCCCCTCGGAGCTCCACCGACGTGCTCCTTCCTCCTATATATACCTACGTAACCCCAATAGACCAAAGACGGAGCCAAAAACCTAATTCCACCGTCGGAACTTCCTGTATCCACGAGATCCCATCTTGGGGCCTGTTCCGGAGCTCCGCCGGAGAGGGCATCCATCACGGAGGGCTTCTACATCAACACCATAGCCCTTCCGATGAAGTGTGAGGAGTTTACTTCAGACCTTCGGGTCCATAGCTAGTAGCTAGATGGATTCTTCTCTCTTTTTGGATCTCAATACGATGTTCTCCCCCTCTCTCGTGGAGATCTATTCGATGTAATCTTATTTTTGCGGTGTGTTTGTTGAGACCGATGAATTGTGGGTTTATGATCCAACTTATCTATGAATAATATTTGAATCTTCTCTGAATTCTTTTATGTATGATTGAGTTATCTTTGCAAGTCTCTTCGAATTATTCGTTTGGTTTGGCCAACTAGATTGGTAGTTCTTGCAATGGGAGAAGTGCCTAGCTTTGGGTTCAATCTTGTGGTGTCCTTACTCAGTGACAGAAAGAGTTGCAAGGCACGTATTGTATTGTTGCCATCGAGGATAACAAGATGGGGTATTTATCATATTGCATGAATTTATTCCTCTACATCATGTCATCTTGCTTAAGGCGTTACTCTGTTTTTAACTTAATACTCTAGATGCATGCTGGATAGCGGTTGATGCGTGGAGTAATAGTAGTAGATGCAGGCAGGAGTCGGTCTACTTGTCACGGACGTGATGCCTATATACATGATCATACCTAGATAACCTCATAACTTTGCTAAATTCTATCAATTGCTCAATAGTAATTTGTTCACCCACCGTAGAATATCTATGCTCTTGAGAGAAGCCACTAGTGAAACCTATGGCCCCCGGGTCTATTCTCATCATATCAATCTCCATTACTTTATTTTACTTGTTTTGCTTTTACTTTTCACTTTGCATCTTTATACCAAAAATACCAAAAATATTATCTCTATCAGATCTCACTCTCGTAAGTGACCGTGAAGGGATTGACAAACCCTAAGCGTTGGTTGTGAGTTGCTACCGTTTTGTGCAGGTACGAGGGACTTGCGCGTGACCTCCTACTGGATTGATACCTTGGTTCTCAAAAACTGAGGGAAATACTTACGCTACTGTGCTGCATCACCCCCTCCTCTTCGAGGAAAACCAACGCTAGCTCGAGACGTAGCATTACCCAGGGAAAGGAACCCTTAACGAAACTATTCTCCCTGGAAGATGTTTCTTACTACCCATGTAATATAACATAACTAGTTGGGCACTTGTCTGATAAAGCACTAATGACCCCTACGCTTGGTCTCCATGCATACCCCGATTCTTATATAACTGAGCGGGTATTCAGATTCACTCCGGACTATCGGGCCCGGAGGTTGAAGCGAAAAGGTCCGCAAGGACAAATGATCTACAATCCGGCTAGAAGGCATTATACATGTCACTTTAATTACATAGTCATGTAGACTGACTAAACTCCTCTTCTATACCATCCAACAGGCGGTCTAGCTTACAATCCTGTTGGGAATACTTTGTGGCTAATTCTACTTGCCCATAAACTAAGCTAACGGGGATCTCTTTTCCGTCAGGCCCCATAGGTCCGACCTCGGCCATGTGATTTGGGTCTGCCTTGGTATACCGAGTCTTCACCATGGCCCAGGCCTCTCTGGCACCCTGTCGGTAGGCTGATATCTTCCATAATCGGAGGCGCCGCCGTGCTCCCTTAAGCTTCTCCATAAGCTCTGCAATGCCCTCTGGCAAGGAGACAGATGGCCACAAAGCCTGGGCAACACCCTGCATCACCTGCCGAACTTGTTCGTGCAGATACGATAGCTCGGACAGAAGATCACCCGCAGACCCGGGCATTTCCTCCGCGGGACGACCTGTCAGCATACCTACAGACATAACGCTGTTAGTCGACTTCTTCGCCGAACTCCTTTAGCAGGATTCGTTCAAGCACTTACTAAAAATGCCGCGCCGAAGCCGCTTATTCTCCTTCTCGGAGTCTGCAAGCTGTCCCCGAACGTCTTTTAGTTCAACGCTCAGCTTAATATTGGCATCTTGGAGACTGTTTTTCTCCAGCATAACCTTACTCAGCACGCGTTTGCAACCTCTAGCTGTCGCATAACATGTTGGTCCCCCAGACTTTCTCCGGACTCATCTGCAAAATCAATTGTTAGATCTGCAGACACGCCGCACACTATATGGTAACCACCATTCTTTAAAGTAAATGTTACCAGCGGGAGGCTTTTTCTGTTCCTGCAATGCGGCAAGAGCGGCCCCCAGTTGGGTCTTGCATTCCTCCAGCTCTTGGGACAGTCTAGTATTCTTCTCTGTAAGAACCCGCACATTATAGATGATCCTTAAATCAGTTCTGCTAACTGTTTCAAGTCTCAGGGGCTACTGATACATATAAATCGTCAGATTTACTCACCCGTACATCCTTTACATACTGATCCGTGGCTCTGCCTAGACCATCTTGAGCAGCACGGAGGTATGCCTCTCCAGAATTGAAGGCGTCGAACGCCTCTGGTGAGAAACAAGCGTCGCGGAGTACGGCCTGGCGGCGCAGATGATTCATGGCGCTTTCCACTTTTGAGTTTGTAGCGGACAATCTATCCGCATCCTCTGTCGGGGGATTATCCGGCGCCTGCCCCATATCGCCTTCCGCCTCTATGTCCGGTCCTGGCGCCCGACTGGTGGAAGCTTGATTGGCAGCATTGCCGGACATATTCCGGCGAGCGTTCTTTCTGTTAAAGAAACATGGGCGTCATTACATTTTGAGAAAGACGACAACCACGGAGTAGGGTTTTTCCTATACCTTTGCGTCGACGTCTCCGTCCTGACCGCCTTCCTTTTTGGCTTACTCGGACTCGGCACCTTTTGTTGGCGAGTTGCTGCGGGTTCGGCAGGGCGTCCCGAATGCCTTCCATATAAAAGATGCCATGTGTATATAGTGGGTGAAGAGCCTAAAAGGGGATCCTAGATTTGGAGTTGGGACTTTTTGTTTTTTCTTACCTGTGATGCAGGGAGCAGTCCGGGATAGTCGGCCGTAATGGCCACCGGGGCATCGTCGCAGCTTAACTGATAGAACTGCCGGTCTATTAGTTCCACGGAGATAACCGGATCTTCTTTGAGTCTGGAATCGATGGCCCGGTCAGGGTCCTCTGGTTGTGGAGAAGGGCTGCTAATCTCCTTTATGGCTTTTCGCAGTTCCTGCCGCAAGGTGGCAAGGTGAATACTTACGACTAAGAATGCGGGAAAAATGGGAGCAGGGAAATATAACTTACCCAGCTTGGAGGATTGTACGTAGAGAATCCATCCCGTGGCTTGATGCGGGTCAACTCCTCTTCCTCGCCCTTGAACAGTTCGGACAGAATCCTCGCTAGAGCGGCAACATTGTCCGGACCCTTACGCCCGCAGCGGGTGGCGTCATCTGCCCCGTTATAACACCACAAAGGGTGCCCACGATATTGGAGTGGCTGCACTCCCCGCATTATGCAAATCGACATAACTTCGATTATTGTCAATCCGGATCGAGCTAGTGCTTTGATTCGGTTCATCAGATAGAGGACTTCTCCGTTGTCTTCCGCCTGGGGGCTCCGTGGGTGCAACTTTGGCGCTTCTTCAGAGGAGCATTGTTGAACTCGGGTAGACCCCGCCGAACAGGGTCCGGAAGGGGAACGTCCTCCATATAAAACCATTCCGAAGGCCAGTCTTCGGACGGCTTCTTCGGGGTACCGGACAGGTATCCGGTATCGGTGATGCGCCATATTTCGGCTCCGCCCACTTGATAAAGTGATTCCCTCTGTGTGCGAGGGATAAGGCAGAATAGCCTTTTCCACAGCTCGAAGTGAGCCTCGCAGCCCAGGAACAACTCGCAGAGAGCAACATAGCTGGAGATGTGTAGGATGGAGGCAGGGGTGAGATTGTGTAGTTGGAGGCCGTAGAACTACAGGAGCCCGCAGAGGAACGGATGAATTGGAAATCCGAGTCCCCTTAGTAAGTAAGGAACAAGGCATACCCGTTCCCCCATGGAGGGACAGGGAAAGTCCTTCGCTTGCTCCCCGCCATTGTAGGTGGCGAGCCCGGCTCGAACGGGCACCATGTACGCCGGAGGGAGAAATCCCTTAGTCTGCAGCTCGACTAATCGACTGTGTGGGACTGAACACCTCTCCCAATCACCGGGCTTAGGGCTGGGGGGGAGGAGGAGCTGCAGAGGTCGGCCATGCTGGAATGGATCTTTCCGAAGCACGCTCTGATGAATTCTCGCTGGGGGAGGACGATATGGATTGGATCTAAGAATCCCCATCCCTTTAATAGACAATTTATTTATCTGGCTAGGGGGGCGAATGTAAAAATGCCCTGGCGCCTCGTATTCATTCGACGCGTGGGAGATAGCCCTTATCGGGCACAAAAGCCAAGAGGTTCAACATTTGTGGAGCCGGACACTGCTTACGAACACTTGAAAGTTGGAGAAGAACCCACCTTGCAATGTCGAAGACAATACTGCGCGCCGGACTCATCGTCATTGAAGCCTCGTTCGAGGGCTACTGAGGGAGTCCTGGATTAGGGGGTATCCGGACAGCCGGATTATATCCTTTGGCCGGACTGTTGGACTATGAAGATACAAGATTGAAGACTTCATCTCGTGTCCGGATGGGACTCTACTTGGCGTGGAAGGCAAGCTAGGCAATACGGATATGTATATCTCCTCCTTTGTAACCGACCTTGTGTAACCCTAGCCCTCTCCAATGTCTATATAAACCAGAGGGTTTTAGTCCGTAGGACAATATACAATCATACCATAGGCTAGCTTCTAGGGTTTAGCCTCTCTGATCTCATGGTAGATCTACTCTTGTACTATCCATATCATCAATATTAATCAAGCAGGACGTAGGGTTTTACCTCCATCAGGAGGGCCCGAACCTGGGTAAAACATCGTGTTCCTTGCCTCCTATTATCATCCGCCTTAGACGCACAGTTCGGGACCCCCTACCCGAGATCCGCCGGTTTTGACACCGACAGTAACAATACAATACGTGCCTTGCTGCCCCTACTGTCACTGGGAAAGGACACCGCAAGATTGAACCCAAAGCTAAGTACTTCTCCCATTGCAAGAAAGATCAATCTAGTAGTCCAAACCAAACTGATAATTCGAAGAGACTTGCAAAGCTAACCAATCATACATAAAAGAATTCAGGTAAGATTCAAATATTGTTCATAGATAAACTTGATCATAAACCCACAATTCATCGGTCTCAACAAACACACCGCAAAAGAACATTACATCGAATAGATCTCCATGAGAATCATGGAGAACTTTGTATTGAGATCCAAAAAGAGAGAAGAAGCCATCTAGCTAATAACTATGGACCCGAAGGTCTGAGGTAAACTACTCACACATCATCGGATAGGCTATGGTGTTGATGTAGAAGCCCTCCGTGATCGATGGCCCCTCCGGCGGAGCTCCGGAAAAGGCCCCAAGATGGGATCTCATGGGTACAAAAGATTGTGGCGGTGGAATTAGGTTTTTGGCTCCGTATCTGGTAGTTTGGGGGTACGTAGGTATATATAGGAGGAAGATGTACGTCGGTGGAGCAACTGTTGGAAATATGCCCTAGAGGCAATAATAAAATGGTTATTATTATATTTCCTTGTTCATGATAATTGTCTATTGTTCAGGCTATAATTGTATTAACCGGAGACCGTAATACATGTGTGAATACGTAGACCACAATATGTCCCTAGTAAGCCTCTATTGACTAGCTCGTTGATTAATAGATGGTTACGTTTTCCTGACCATGGACATTGGATGTCGTTGATAATGGGATCACATCATTAGGAGAATGATGTGATGGACAAGACCCAATCCTAAGCATAGCACAAGATCGTGTAGTTCGTCTGCTAAAGCTTTTCTAATGTCAAGTATCATTTCCTTAGACCATGAGATTGTGCAACTCCCGGATACCGTAGGAATGCTTTTGGTGTGCCAAACGTCACAACGTAACTGGGTGGCTATAAAGGCACACTACGGGTATCTCCAAAAGTGTCTGTTGGGTTGGCACGAATTGAGACTGGGATTTGTCACTCCGTGTGACGGAGAGGTATCTTTAGGCCCACTCGGTAGGACATCATCATAATGAGCTCAATGTTACCAAAGAGTTGATCACGGGATGATGTGTTACAGAACGAGTAAAAGTGACTTGCCGGTAACGAGATTGAACGAGGTATTGGGATACCGACGATCGAATCTCGGGCAAGTAACGTACCGGTTGACAAAGGGAATTGTATACAGGATTGATTGAATCCCCGACATCGTCGTTCATCCTATGAGATCATCATGGAACATGTGGGAGCGAACATGGGTATCCAGATCCTACTGTTGGTTATTGGCCAGAGAGCTGTCTCGGTCATGTGTGCATGATTCCCGAACCCGTAGGGTCTACACACTTAAGGTTCGGTGACGCTAGAGTTGTTACAGGAATTAGTGTGCAGTTACTGAATGTTGTTAGGAGTCCCAGATGAGATCCCGGACATCATGAGGAGTTCCGGAATGGTCCGGAGGTAAATATTTATATATGGGAAGTCCTATTTTGGCCACCGGAGAATGTTCGGGATTTTTCGGTATTGTACCGAGAAGGTTCTAGAAGGTTCCGGAGTGGGCCCCACCTGCATGGGGGGACCCACATGAACGTGGGTAGTGGGGGCAAGGCCCCACAACCCTGGTCAAGGCGCACCAAGATCCCCCCTTAGCAGGAATAAGATCATATCCCGAAGGGATAAGATCAAGATCCCTACAAAAGGGTGATAACAATCGGTGGGGAAGGTAAATGATGGGATTTCTTTCCCCCACCTTTCCAACGCCCGAATGGACTTGGAGGGCAAGAAACCAGCCCCCTCCACCCCTATATATAGTGGGGACGCGCATGGGAGCCGTACCCCTTCCCCGGGCGCAGCCCTCCCCCTCCCCAACACCTCCTCCTCCTCCGTAGTGCTTGGTGAAGCCCTGCCGGAGAACTGCAAGCTCCAACACCACGCTGTCGTGCTGCCAGAGCTCTCCCTCAACTTCTCCTCTCCCCTTGTTGGATCAAGAAGGAGGAGACGTCCCCGGGCTGTACGTGTGTTGAATGCGGAGGCGCCGCTGTTCGGCGCTTAGATCGGAATCAACCGCAATCTGAATCACTACGAGTACGACTCCTTCATCTGCGTTCTTGTAATGCTTCCGCTTAGCGATCTTCAAGGGTATGAAGATGCACTCCCTCTCTCTCGTTGCTAGCATCTCCTAGATTGATCTTGGTGACACGTAGGAAAATTTTGAATTATTGCTACATTCCCCAACAGTGGTATCAGAGCTAGGTCTATGCGTAGTTTCTATACACGAGTAGAACACACGTTGTTGTGGGCATCGATTTTGTCAATTTACTTGCCGTGACTTGTCTTATCTTGATTCGGCGGCATCGTGAGATGAAGCGGCCCGGACCAACCTTACACGTACGCTTACGTGAGACAGGTTCCACCGACTAACATGCACTAGTTGCATAAGGTGGCTAGCGGGTGTCTGTCTCTCCCACTTTAGTCGGATCGGATTCGATGAAAAGGGTCCTTATGAAGGGTAAATAGAAATTGGCATATCACATTGTGGTTTTGGTGTAGGTAAGAAACGTTCTTGCTAGAAACCTATAGCAGCCACGTAAAAACTTGCAACAACAAATAGAGGACGTCTAACTTGTTCTTGCAGCATATGTCGTGTGATGTGATATGGCCAAAAGGATGTGATGAATGATATATGTGATGTATGAGATTGATCATGTTCTTGTAATAGGAATCACGACTTGCATGTCGATGAGTATGACAACCGGCAGGAGCCATAAGAGTTGTGTTAACTTGTTATATGACCTGCGTGTCAATGAAAACGCCATGTAATTACCTTACTTTATTGCCAACCGTTAGCCATAATAGTAGAAGTAATAGTTGGCGAGACAACTTCATGAAGACACGATGATGAAGGTCATGGTGTAATGCCGGTGACAATGATGATCATGGCGCCCCGAAGATGGAGATCAAAAGGAGCAAAAAGATATTGGCCATATCATGTCACTATTTGATTGCATGTGATGTTTATCATGTTTTTACATCTTATTTGCTTAGAACGACGGTAGCATAAATAAGATGATCCCTCATAAAATTTCAAGAAAGTGTTCCCCCTAACTGTGCACCGTTGCGAAAGTTTGTTGTTTCAAAGCACCACGTGATGATCGGGTGTGATAGATTCTAACGTTCGCATACAACGGGTGTAAGCCAGATTTACACATGCAAAACACTTAGGTTGAGTTGACGAGCCTAGCATGTACAGACATGGACTCGGAACACAGGAGTCCGAAAGGTTGAACATGAGTCGTATAGTGGATACGATCAACATGAAG
Source organism: Triticum aestivum (assembly GCF_018294505.1). Lineage (NCBI taxonomy): Eukaryota > Viridiplantae > Streptophyta > Magnoliopsida > Poales > Poaceae > Triticum > Triticum aestivum. Next base: position 432,217,800 of record NC_057800.1, read on the forward strand.
ATATTCACCGATGATGACTAGTCCGTCTCACGTGATGATCGGACACGGCCTAGTTGACTCGGATCATGTATCACTTAGATGACTAGAGGGATGTATATCTGAGTGGGAGTTCATTAAATAATTTGATTAGATGAACTTAATTATCATGAACATAGTCAAAAGGTCTTTACAAATTATGCTGTAGCTCATGCTTTGGTTCTACTGTTTTAGATTTGTTCCTAGAGAAATTTAGTTGAGAGTTGACAGTAGCAATTATGCGGACTGGGTCCATAAACTGAGGATTGTCCTCATTGCTGCGTAGATGGATTATGTCCTTGATGCACCGCTCAATGTGCTGAACCTCAAGCGTCGGTTGTGGATGTTGCGAACATCTAACATACACGTTTTGATGACTACATAATAGTTCAGTGCCTAATGCTAAATGGTTTAGAATTGAGGCACCAAAGACATTTTTGAAACATCGCAGAACATATGAGATGTTCCAAGGACTCAAATTGGGATTTCAGGCTAGTGCCCACGTCAAGAGGTATGAGACCTCTGACAAGTTTCTTATGCCTGCAAACTAAGTAGAAAAGCTCAATCGTGCTCAGATTGTATGAGTACTACAATCGCTTGAATCGAGTGGGAGTTAATCTTCCAGATGAGATAGTGATGGTTCTCCAAAGTCACTGCCACCAAGCTACTAGAGCTTCGTGATGAACTATAACATATTAGGGATAGATATGATGATCCTTGAGCTATTCGCGACACCGCAAAAGTAGAAATCAAATAGGAGCATCAATTGTTGATGGTTAGTAAAACCACTAGTTTCAAGAAGGGCAAGGGCAAGAAAGGGATACTTCATGAAACGGCAAATCATTTGCTGCTCTAGTGAAGAAACCCAAGGTTGAACCCAAACCCGAGACTAAGTGCTTTTGAAATGAGGGGAACAGTCACTGAAGCAGAACTACCCTAGATACTTGGTAGATGAGAAGGCTGGCAAGGCCGATAGAAGTATATTGGATATACATTATAGTGTGTACTTTACTAGTACTCCTAGTAGCACCAGGGTATTAAATACCGGTTTGGTTGCTAAGTGGTAGTAACTCGAAATAAAAAAGCTACGAAATAAACGGAGACTAGCTGAAGTGAGATGACGATATGTGTTGGAAGTGTTTCCAAGGTTGATGTGATCAAGCATCGCATGCTCCCTCTACCATCGAGATTGGTGTTAAACCTAAATAATTGTTATTTGGTGTTTGCGTTGAGCATAGACATGATTGGATTATGTTTATCGCAATATGGTTATTCATTTAAGGAGAATAATGATTACTCTGTTTATTTGAATAATACCTTCAATGGTCTTGCACCTAAAATGAATGGTTCATTGAATCTCGATCGTAGTGATACACATGTTCATGCCAAAAGATATAAGATAGTAATGATAGTACCACATACTTGTGGCACTGCCATTTGAGTCATATTGGTATAAAACGCATGAAGAAGCTCCATGTTGATGGATCTTTGGACTCACTCGTTTTTTGAAAAGTTTGAGACATGCGAACCATGTCTATTGGTTTATATGCATGAAGAAACTCCATGCAGATGGATCATTTGGACTCACTTGATTTTGAATCACCTGAGACATGCAAATCATACCACATGGGCAAGATGACTGAAAGGCCTCGTTTTTAGTGAGATGAAACAAGAGAGCAACTTGTTGGAAGTAATGCATTTGATGTGTGCAATCCAATGAGTGCTGAGGCACACAGTGAATATTGTTATGCTCTTCACAGATGATTTGAGTAGATTCTAAGTATATTTACTTGATGAAACACAAGTCTTAATTATTGAAAGGTTCAAGTAATTTCAGAGTGAAGTTGAAGATCATTGTGACAAGAGGATAAAATGTCTATGATATGATCATAGAGATGAATATCTAAGTTACGTGTTTGGTACACAACTAAGACATTGTGGAAATTGTTTCACAACTAATGCCGCCTGGAACACCATAGTGTGATGGTGTGTCCGAACATCATCGCTGCATCCTATTGGATGTGGTGCAAACCATGATGTCTCTTATCGAATTACCACTATCGTTTATGGGTTAGGCATTAGAGACAACCGCATTCACTTTAAATAGGGCACCACGTAATTCCGTTGAGATGACACCGTATGAACTATGGTTTAGAGAAACCTAAGCTGCCATTTCTTAAAAGTTTGGGGCTGTGACGCTTATGTGAAAAGGGTTTAACCTGATAAGCTTGAACCCAAAGCGAATAAATGCATCTTCATAGGACACCCAAAACAGTTGGGTATACCTCCTATTTTGGATCCGGAAGCAAAAGTGATTGTTTCTAGAAATGGCTCCTTTCTCGAGGAAAAGTTTCTCTCGAAAGAATTGGGTGGGAGGATGGTGGAGACTTGATGAGGTTATTGAACCGTCACTTCAACCAGTGTGTAGCAGGGCACAAGAAGTTGTTCCTGTAGCACCTACACCAATTGAAGTGGAAGCTGATGATAGTGATCATGAAACTTCGGATCAAGTCACTACCAAACCTCGTAGGTCGACAAGGATGCGTACTATTTCAGAGTGGTACGTAATCCTGTCTTGGAGGTCATGTTGCTAGACAACAATGAACCTACGAGCTATGGAGAAACGATGGTGGGCCCGGATTTCGACAAATGGCTCGAGGCCATAAAATCCGAGAGGATCCATGTGTGAAAACAAAGTATAGACTTTGGAAGAACTACTTGATGGTCGTAAGGCTATTGGGTACAGATGGGTTTTAAAAGGAAGACGAACAATGATGGTAAGTATCACCATTAAGAAAGCTCGACTTGTCATTAAGATGTTTTCCGACAAGTTCAAGGAGTTGACTGCGGTGAGACTTTCTCACTCATAGCGATGCTAAGAGTCTGTTGGAATTGTATTAGCAGTTACTGCATTATTTATGAAATCTTGTAGATAGGATGTCAAAACATTGTTTCCTCCACAATTTTCTTGAGGAAAAGTTGTATGTGATACAACCAGAAGTTTTTTTTTCAATCCTAAAAGATGCTAACAAGTATGCAAAGCTCTAGCAATCCTTCTAAGGACTGGAGTAAGCATCTCGGAGTTGGAATATACGCTTTGATGAGATGATCAAAGATTTTGGGTTTATACAAAGTTTATGAGAAACTTGTATTTCCAAAGAAGTGAGTGGGAGCACTATAGAATTTCTGATGAGTATATGTTGTTGACATATTGTTGATCAGAAATGATGTAGAATTTCTGGAAAGCATATAGGGTTATTTGAAAAGTGTTTTTCAATGGAAAACCTGGATTAAGCTACTTGGACATTGAGCATCAAGATCTATAAGGATAGATAAAAAACGCTTAATAGTACTTTCAAATGAATACATACCGTGAGAAGATTTTGAAGGAGTTCAAATAAGATCAACAAAGAAGGAGTTCTTAGGTGTGAGCATTGAGTGAGACTCAAGATCTAACCATGACAGAAGAGAGAGAAAGGGCGAAGGTTGTCCCCTATGCTTTAGACGTAGGCTCTACAGTATGCTATGCTGTGTACCGCACCTGAAGTGTGCCTAGCCATGAGTCAATCAAGGGGTACAAGAGTGATCCAGGAATGGATCACATCCCAGCGGTCAAACTTATCCTTAGTAACTAGTGGACTAAGGAACTTTCTCGATTATGGAGGTGGTAAAAGAGTTCGTCGTAAAGGGTTACGTCGATGCAAACTTTGACACTAATCCAGATGACTCTGAGTAGTAAACCGGATTCGTATAGTAGAGTAGTTATTTGGAATAGCTCCAAGTAGCGCATGGCAGCTGCATCTACAAGATGACATAGAGATTTGTAAAGCACACACGGATCTGAAAGGTTCAGACCCATTGACTAATAACCTCTCTCACAAGCGAGATATGATCAAACCCCATGGGTGTTGGATTCATTACAATCACATAGTGATGTGAACTAGATTATTGACTCTAGTGCAAGTGGGAGACTGTTGGAAATATGCCCTAGAGGCAATAATAAAATGGTTATTATTATATTTCCTTGTTCATGATAATCGTCTATTGTTCATGCTATAATTGTATTAACCGGAGACCGTGATACATGTGTGAATACGTAGACCACAATATGTCCCTAGTAAGCCTCTAGTTGACTAGATCGTTGATCAATAGATGGTTACGGTTTCCTGACCATGGACATTGGATGTCGTTGATAATGGGATCACATCATTAGGAGAATGATGTGATGGACAAGACCCAATCCTAAGCATAGCACAAGATCGTGTAGTTCGTCTGCTAAAGCTTTTCTAATGTCAAGTATCATTTCCTTAGACCATGAGATTGTGCAACTCCCAGATACCGTAGGAATGCTTTGGGTGTGCCAAATGTCACAACGTAACTAGGTGGCTATAAAGGCACACTACGGGTATCTCCAAAAGTGTCTGTTGGTTTGGCATGAATCGAGACTGGGATTTGTCACTCCGTGTGACGGAGAGGTATCTCTGGGCCCACTCGGTAGGACATCATCATTATGAGCTCAATGTGACCAAAGAGTTGATCACGAGATGATGTGTTACGAAACGAGTAAAAGTGACTTGCCGGTAACGAGATTGAACGAGGTATTGCGATACCGATGATCGAATCTCGGGCAAGTAACGTACCGATTGACAAAGGGAATTGTATACAGGATTGATTGAATCCCCGACATCATGGTTCATCCGATGAGATCATCGTGGAACATGTGGGAGCCAACATGGGTATCCAGATCCCGCTGTTGGTTATTGGCCAGAGAGCTATCTCGGTCATGTCTGCATGATTCCCGAACCCGTAGGGTCTACACACTTAAGGTTCAGTGACGCTAGAGTTGTTATGGGAATTAGTGTGCAGTTACCGAATGTTGTTTAGAGTCCCAGATGAGATTCCGGACGTCACGAGGAGTTCCGGAATGGTCCGGAGGTAAAGATTTATATATGGTAAGTCCTATTTTGGCCACCGGAAAATGTTCGAGATTTTTCGGTATTGTACCGGGAAGGTTCTAGAAGGTTCCGGAGTGGGCCCACCTGCATGGGGGGACCCACATGAACGTGGGTAGTGGGGGCAAGGCCCCACACCCCTGGTCAAGGCGCACCAAGATCCCCCTTAGCAGGAATAAGATCATATCCCGAAGGGATAAGATCAAGATCCCTAAAAAAGGGGGGATAACAATCGGTGGGGAAGGGAAATGATGGGATTTCTTTCCTCCACCTTTGCCAACGCCCCAATGCACTTGGAGGGCAAGAAAGCAGCCCCCACCACCCCTATATATAGTGGGGAGGCACATGGGAGCCGTACCCCTTCCCCGGGCGCAGCCCTCTCCCTCCCCAACACCTCCTCCTCCTCCGTAGTGCTTGGTGAAGCCCTGCTGGAGAATTGCAAGCTCCACCACCATGTCGTCGCGCTGCCGGAGCTCTCCCTCAACTTCTCCTCTCCCCTTGCTGGATCAAGAAGGAGGAGACGTCCCTGGGCTATACGTGTGTTGAACGCGGAGGCGCCATTGTTCGGCGCTTAGATCGGAATCAACCGTGATCTGAATCGCTACGAGTACGACTCCTTCATCCGCGTTCTTGTAACGCTTTTGCTTATGAAGATGCACTCCCTCTCTCTCGTTGCTAGCATATCCTAGATTGATCTTGGTGACATGTAGGAAAATTTTGAATTATTGCTACTGTGACGCCCGGATAATCAAGCTACAGTAACCTCTGCTAATGACACCACGTCACCTCCGTTACTGTCGCTAATCTCGTGTTAGTTCGAAAACGATTCAAATTCAAATTTGAAATTAAGGCAAACAACAAAAGTTTTCCAAAAATAAAACTAAAATGTTCTAAATGTGTCGGATAAATCATAGGTAAATGGGGTGGTGAAACCAAACTTTTATGAAATGCTTAACTACACCATAATGATTTAAATAGTAGCAAAACTAATTATTTAAATGCCTTCACTAATTAAATAAAATATCAAACTAAATTATTTGGGGACTAGAGTTTTTGTGGTAGTGGACTAAATTGAAATACCAAATTAGATGCCAAGTATATATTTCACAAAAAACTAAAACAATAAGAAACAAAGATAAAACAAAAATAAAAGAAAAGAAAATACAAAAGCAAAAAAAAAACAAAACAAAACTAAAAAGAATAAAAAGGGCCCCCTGGCCAACTGGGCCACACGGCCCAGCTCACCGGCCAGGCCGGCCCACCTGGCCCAGCCGGCCGACCCGCCCCTACCTTATCCCCAGGAGGGGGAAACCCTAATCGCAACCCCCACTCCCCATTCCCCCCTCTCGCTCTCTCCTCCCTCTACCGATCTGGATCGGAATCGACCCCGATCCCTTCGCCCCCGACGCCCCGCGGCCTCCCCCGCCGACCACCCGCTGTCGTCGCCTCGCCTCCTCGCCCCTCCTTCGCACCGCGAGACGCCGCCCGAGGCCTCTACCTCGCCACGCCGTCGCCGAACTCTGCCACCTCGTCGTGACCGTTGCCGGACCTTGACACCTTTGCCAGCTCGCCGGACTGCCGCCTCCCCGTCCCCTCCACGCCGGCCGTCCCGAGCTTCACCGACCGAACCCCTGCACCGGGGGTATGACCCCATCTCCCCTACCCCTTTCCCCAGGTCGTCCGCGCCGGTGCCGCCCCGTACTGCTGCCGTCATGCTCCCGGCCTCGCCGCGCCTACGCGCCACGCGCGCGCGCGAGCCCGCCCCCGCTCGCGCCTCGCCCCGCGGCCATCTCCGCCTTCACCCCACCGCTTCTAGTGCCTGCCTCCGCTCGCCGTGGCTGCCGGTCGCGTCCTCCCCCCACTAAGTGTTGGCCTTTGCCGGATCAGCACGTCCGCCCCTGGCCTCGTCTCCGGCCATAGGCCCGCTGCCCAGTCCGACCCCGACCACGCGCCTGCCTTGCGCCGTGGCCTCGCTCGCCACTGCCCGCCTGCCGCCCGTCGCACCTCGTCGCCGGCTACAACGCCCCGGCACCTCCACTGGCCTGGGTCGGCGCCCAAACGGGCAGCCCCGCTCCCGCAGCCCCGTTAGCCCGCTCCAGTGGCCAGATGTGCCACTGCCAGCGGGGCCCCACGCCCCCATTAAAAAAAGGGAATTGGAAAATTAATTAGAAAAATAAATAATAAATAATAAATAGAAATGAATTTAATTAATTAATTGATTAATTAACTAAATTAATTAAGTTAATTAATCATGTTTAAATTAATCTAATTAACTTGTTAGGTTAATTAAATGTTAATTAGATTAGTTAAATCCTAATTAGGCTAAGCAGTCAATGACCAGTGGACCCACACGTCAGTTTGACTAGTCAACACCTCTGTTGACCGCTGACGTCATGCTGACGTCAGCAAACACTATTCTGGATAATGTTAGTTTAAATTAATTAAATAAATTCTAAAAATGATTTAAAACTTTAGAAAATCATATAAAACAAACCGTAGCTCAGATGGAAAAACTTTGTACATGAAAGTTGCTTAGAACGACGAGACAAATCCGGATACGCAGCTCGTTCGTTCGCCACGCATCCCTAGCATAGCGAACACACAACTTTCCCCCTCTAATTCATCTGTCCGAAAACGCGAAACCCCGGGGATATTTTCCCGGAGGTTTTCCCCCTTCGCCGATACCACCTCATACCGCGTTAGGGCACCCCTAGCACTGTGTATTGTCATGTTATGCCTTGTGATGCTTTGATTGCACTGTTATTTATTGTGTTCCCCCTCCGTTACTTCTTTCCGGTAGACCCCGAGACTGCCGGCGACCCCCAGTTCGACTATGGTGTTGACGACCCCTCTCTCTTACCAGAGCAACCAGGCAAGCCCTCCCCTTTGATCACCAGATATCGCCTACTCTTTTCTCTGCTGCTTGCATTAGAGTAGTGTAGCATGTTACTGCTTTCCGTTAATCCTATTCTGATGCATAGCCTGTCCTTGCTACTACTGTTGTTACCATTACCTGCTATCCTACTGCTTAGTATAGGATGCTAGTGTTCCATCAGTGGCCCTACACTCTTGTCCATCTGCCATACTATACTACTGGGCCGTGATCACTTTGGGAGGTGATCACGGGCATATATTATATACTTTACACAGTTACATTGCTTATGATACTGTTCGGAGATGGGGGCTGATGGGGCAGGTGGCTCCATCCCGGTAGAGGTGGGCCTGGGTTCCCGACGGCTCCCGACTGTTACTTTGTGGCGGAGCGACGGGGCAGGTTGAGACCACCTAGGAGAGAGGTGGGCCTGGCCCTGTTCGGCGTTCGCGGATACTTAACACGCTTAACAAGATCTTGGTATTTGATCTGAGTCTGGCTACTGGCCTATACGCACTAACCATCTACGCAGGGACAGTTATGGGCACTCGGCGTCGTGGTATCAGCCGAAGCCTTCGTGACGTCAGCGACTGAGTGGCGCGCGCCGGATTGGACCGTAAGCCTGCTCTTGTATTAAGGGGGCTAGTTCTGCTTCCGGTCGCGTTCGCAACGTGCAGGTGTGCAAAGGGCGATGGGCCCAGACCCCTGCGCCATAGGGTTTAGACCGGCGTGCTGACCTCTCTGTTGTGCCTAGGTAGGGCTGCGACGTGTTGATCTTACGAGGCCGGGCATGACCCAGGAAAGTGTGTCCGGCCAAATGGGATCGAGCGTGTTGGGTTATGTGGTGCACCCCTGCAGGGAAGTTAATCTATTCGAATAGCCGTGATCTTCGGTAACAGGACGACTTGGAGTTGTACCTTGACCTTATGACAACTAGAACCGGATACTTAATAAAACACACCCTTCCAAGTGCCAGATACAACCGGTGATCGCTCTCTCACAGGGCGACAAGGGGAGGATCATCGGTTAGGATTATGCTACGTGATGATACTTGGAGGACTTCAGTCTACTCTCTTCTACATGCTGCAAGACGGAGGCTGCCATAAGCGTAGTCTTCGAAAGGACTAGCTATCCCCCTCTTATTCCGGCATTCTGCAGTTCAGTCCACATATGATAGCCTTATTCCAGTTGATACCAATGCATACATATGTAGTGTAGCTCCTTGCTTGCGAGTACTTTGGATGAGTACTCACGGTTGCTTTCTCCCTCTTTTCCCCCTATCCCTTCTACCTGGTTGTCGCAACCAGATGTTGGAGCCCAGGAGCCAGACGCCACCTTCGACAACGACTCCTACTACACCGGAGGTGCCTACTACTATGTGCTGCCCGCTGTCGACGACCAGGAATAGTTTAGGAGGATCCCAGGCAGGAGGCCTGCGCCTCTTTCGATCTGTATCCCAGTTTGTGTTAGCCTTCTTAAGGCAAACTTGTTTAACTTATGTCTGTACTCAGATATTGTTGCTTCCGCTGACTCATCTTTGATCGAGTTCTTGTATTCGAGCCTTCGAGGCCCCTGGCTTGTAATATAAAGCTTGTATTATTTTAATTTGTGTCTAGAGTTGTGTTGTGATATCTTCCAGTGAGTCCTTGATCTTGATCGTACACATTTGCGTGTATGATTAGTGTACGGTCAAATCGGGGGCACCACAGCTACGTTCCCCAACAACAATGTGGGCCCGATGAGGGTGGAGGGCACGCCTGGAGGGGGTAGGCGCGCCCCCTACCTCGTGCCTTCCTGGTAGCTTTCTTGACGTAGGGTCCAATTCCTCTGGATCACGTTCGTTCCGAAAATCACATTTCCGAAGGTTTCATTCCGCTTGGACTCCGTTTGATACTCGTTTTCTACGAAACTCTAAAATAGGCAAAAAACAACAATTCCGGGCTGGGCCTCCGGTTAATAGGTTAGTCCCAATAATAATATAAAAGTGTATAACAAAGCTCATTAATCATCCAAAACAGAATATAATATAGCATGAAGCAATAAAAAATTATAGATATGTTGGAGACGTATGACTAGTCCCTGAAGACAACCACTGCATGCGTGTGGCCCAAACATATGTATGGAGAGGTGTGTTTTTGAGTAACAATGGAACAACTTTGATGTGGCACCGTGATTTCGAACTAGAAATCCCTAGACTGAGTGAGGGTTAGGTTGACGATGCATATGTATGTTACACCACACTTCAAGCCAACAACGGGGATTCATGCATGCATGCGTGCATAGTATATGCGCTCAAACTTAATTAGGTCTGAATCTCACCATGACCTATACTACGATAACACGAACCAAATGAAGAATCCACCATGGTAACCTATCTTTTTGTTGGTCAGATGATCATGGATGCCCGTTGGCCCACAAATATATAGGCTTGTCGCCGATTACCACGCGAGGGAGTGTACCATTCGAAGGCAACCACTACATGCATATGTATGGAGGTGATGCGTGCATGCATGTTTGAATATACAACATTGATGTGGCGCGTGTGTCAAAAATCATACACTAGCTCCCCACACAGAGCGAGATCGGTTCATGATGTGTCATTGTACTAGCCTCTTCGACTCGATGGGAGGGATTCATGTGTACACATGCATGTGTGTGTGTGCGCTCAAGCTGTATCATGCATGCCATCCTAGAGCAAAAATAATAATCCCCTCCTAAGTCAAATTAACCTCCCTTGTTAGGCAAAAAGTAGTGATGGACCAAGCGGGCCCACAAATGGAAAGCGTCGATATCGTTGATAATCGCTTAAGTGGGTGCGAGAGGACAACCACCACCGCTTTGCATGTGGGCCAAACATATATATGTTGAATACCCAAAATGCACAACTTTGATGTGCCACATGCCTCAAAAACCGTAAACCATGCACCCACACAGAGCGAGGTTCATATCAAGCGTACTACATATGATGGTCTCCTTCCCCCCTCTTCACCGCATACTATATGCTCCTGCCATAATATATGTAACCCAAAAGAATCCTCATCGATGGTGAAATTAATTAACCTCTCCCGATGTAGGTCAAAGTGATGCATGCATGCATCGACGATGGCCTCGTGGGCCCACAGATGGAAGCGTCACACGTGAGTGTCCTAGCTAGGATATGCATGTGGCCAAAAAAGGTGTTGTGTGATGTTTGAATAACTAATTTTACAATTTTGATGTGGCACGTGCCTCGGAAACCAAAAAGTCCCGACACTGAGTGAGGTGTACTGTTCACGGACGCGTACGTATAGTATATATGCTAGTCCCCTCCCACCTCTTCGACGTGTACTATATACCACCCTAACACAAACAAAAAAGATTCTACCTTGCTGGTCATATTAACCTCACTGCCGGCTGTTCGTCAAAGTGATGGATGACGACCTCGCGGGCCCACAGAAAGTGTCACACGCGAGTGTCGAGTGTCGTGTAGGACAACCATCGACTGCATGTGGCCAAAACATTTATGTATGACAGGGTTGTGTAATGTTTTAAATAATGATTTCACGACTCTGATGTGGCACTCGCCTGCCTAACAAAACGGCCAACCCACACGGTGGCTCACAACTCGTAGTGTACTGTGAGCCACCCGCCACCCCCAGACGCACACACCCACACACACACCGTGAATCTACCACAACTACGATGCATGTTAAATTAATTATCCCGCGGTGAACATACATGTCAACAAAGGATGGACGTTTTAATTTCAAAAAAATCACAGGGATCATTAAGACGTTTTAGTACACTGATTGATTGATTTTCTACGGGTATAATGTGCAAAAATCAAATTTGAGTTACATGCACACGTGACAGTGCACCTAAATGGATTGCAAAAACAAATGTGTCTCACTGGGTGCATGTTTACTCCCCGTGCAACAAATTTCAAACATTGAGAATCTTGATTTTTAAATTCTAGTACATCCAAAACTTATTTGAAGTTCATGAAACTTATCGCGTTGTCATATGGACACCAATACAAAGTGGCATTGTACTTTTTTTGGGTCAAATTTGAGACCATTTTTGATGTAATCTTTATCTAATTGCAAACGGGAGATTATTAATAATTGGGAACCAATATCCCAAATGGATTATTTACTCGAACCGTGAGCGTTAGACCAACAATGGATACGTGCCATGCTTCGGTTAAGCAATAAAGCAGCAACATTAATCATCCAAATAGAAAAACAATATACGTGCCTCTGCGCGACCCGTGTGGCATGCGAGCAGGCGTGAGTTGACGGGATGCGTCCGCCGCACAGGCAGACGGGGAGGCATGCGTGTAGGTGTGTGAATTGACAGTGTCATCAGGAGGCGTGCGAGTAGCTGTGTGAAACTTTGGTAGGCATGACAGCAGTCTGGTGCGCAGGCTTACTGGGAGGCAAGCCATCGGTTTGACCGCCGGCCGCCTCTCTCCCACAACTCCCACTACTCCATATTAATGGTGCGCCCGAGCGGCTGCACCCCACATCCTCACTACGCACACATAATCCGCTCTCTCCGCTTTCATCCTGGACGCTGCTGTCAGTCCTCAAAGCCGTCAGTGTATGAGGATGCCGCCGAAGCGCCTCATCGGAGGGAGTGGCGACGCCGGGCTGCTAAAGCACCGGAGCATGGCGTGGAGATGGAGACAGAGGTTGTCGTCACCGCCGATGAGTTATCGCTGCACCCTGATGTCGTCGACGTCGTCGAGCTTCCACAGCCGGAGGCGGAGTTACACACCGACTCCGACGACCACTCCGACGACGACTGCTACCTCTTGAGCATGCGTTGGTTTTCCCTTGAAGAGGAAAGGGTGATGCAGCAAAGTAACGTAAGTATTTCCCTCAGTTTTTGAGAACCAAGGTATCAATCCAGTAGGAGACCACGCGCGAGTCACCTCGTATCTACACAAAAAATAAGAACCTCACAACCAACGCAATAAAGGTGTTGTCAATCCCTTCACGACCACTTGCAAATGTGAGATCTGATAGAGACAATAATAAAAAATAAATATTTTTGGTATTTTTATGATATAAATTGAAAGTAAAGATTGCAAAATAAAATAGATTGGAAACTTGTATGATGGAAAATAGACCCGGGGGCCATAGGTTTCACTAGTGGCTTCTCTCAAGATAGCATAAGTATTACGGTGGGTGAACAAATTACTGTCGAGCAATTGATAGAATTGAGCATAGTTATGAGAATATCTAGGTATGATCATGTATATAGGCATCACGTCCGTGACAAGTAGACCGACTCCTGCCTGCATCTACTACTATTACTCCACACATCGACCGCTATCCAGCATGCATCTAGAGTATTAAGTTCATAAGAACGGAGTAACACTTTAAGCAAGATGACATGATGTAGAGGGATAAACTCATGCAATATGATATAAACCCCATCTTTTTATCCTCGATGGCAACAATACAATACGTGTCGTTTCCCCTACTGTCACTGGGATCGAGCACCACAAGATTGAACCCAAAGCTAAGCACTTCTCCCATTGCAAGAAAGATCAATCTAGTAGGCCAAACCAAACTGATAATTCGAAGAGACTTGCAAAAGGATAACCAATCATACATGAAAGAATTCAGAGAAGATTCAAATATTGTTCTTTCAATTATAGATTTTTGTCATTCGATTTCAACCGCTGTACAGTTCTTTCAATTTGGGCCCATATTTGCATGTTACCATATTTTCTTTAACAATCGTACCATTTTCTGCAGAACATCCCTCACTATGCAACAGATTATGTAGTGCACAATCTTTCCCTTTACATAGATCAAGGCTCCATGGATATCATACTACACACAAACCATGGATTTACAATCGTTGCTACTGTAAGACTTGATGAACGTGGTGACTCCTATTTTGGCACTTGCTTTTGGAATGAAATTGCAAAGTTTTATGTACTGAAAGCTGACACTAAAATTGCACTGCACATAAAAGGGCATGGTCATGAGATATATGCTAACTTCCCCGACAAAATCATCCGTCCAGACTTTGTTTGAAGTAAGTTTTCTTTTCAACTATCTGCATATGTTAACTTACCCTGCAATGTCAAATGAATTGTGTAGTATTTAAGAAACCAATTGTTATTCCCTTTTCTTACTATATTCCTACCTAATAACTTCTAGTTACCAATACACTTTTCTATTGCCTATTTTAACTTAATGTTCCCTATACTCCCATTTCTATCAGAAAGCGCCGCTGACAAGGACACTCCGGAGGTGGAGAACAGAGCTACCAACAAGCGGAAGCGGGGCGAGATAGAACCGCAAGCGACTCCAGCAGGCCTAGACTTAATCAGCAGCATCCCCGATGATATGTTGAGAGTCATCATCTCCCTCCTCCCAATCAAATATTGGGCGTAGACAACCCTCCTTTCCCGGCGGTGGCGCCCCCTATGGAACTCCAGCCCTCTCGACCTCATCGACACCCACGAGCTCTGTCATGGCTATCGCAAAAGCTTGGATGCGTTCTCCAAGATCCTCGACAGTCACCTTGGCCCAACCAAAGGCCTTAGAATGGGCAAGTTCCGTTCCAACGGCAAGGACCGAGCCAAGCTTGACGACTGGTTCCGATCCCCCGCCCTAGATCAGCTCGAGGAGATCACTTTTGATGATGGGCATATGCGGTCGCTGCCAACGTCCGCACTCTGCCTCGCGCCCACGCTGCGCGTCGCCAAGTTCAGGAACTGCCATGTCCCTCCCCTTAATGACGCACCCGCTCTTATTCTACCACGACTGAAGCACCTCGAGCTCGTTGCCGTCTGCCTCTCAAAGGGTGTCATGGAGCGCCTACTCCGTGGTTGTACTGCACTGGAGTACCTTTGTCTTCAGGTGATCAATGGGTTGAGTACCTTCCACATCACCTCCATGACTCTCCGGACTATTTATGTGTGTTGCTGGTGCGGCAGGAAGACATCACAAGATGTGTACCACGGTATGGTCTTCCAGGACACACGTGCACTTGAGAGATTACATGTAGTTGATCAAGAAGGTCCAACAAGAATCAATGTCATTTCCGCGCTGAAATTGACAGTGGTGGCTACTCGTCTGACAAATGCTCCGAACTTGTTATTGGATCCACACCTGTTCAGGTACAACAGCCGCCTTCTACCTCTCCTTCTACAAATTAACATTATTTCTACTTTTGAAGATGTTTGTTCGCCTGTCATTCAGAAAATGATTCCGACAAGCTTGACCCCGAAACTGCGCACCATGAAGGTCTTGGCACTAGAATCTATCGGGCCTGACCTAGAGCAAGTTGTCAGTTTCCTGAGATGCTTTCCGTGCCTAGAGAAGCTATATATCGAGATGATGTTCCTTTCCTGTTAAATGTTAACTTAACGGAGTTCAATTTGTGACACCTTTTTCCAAGTTTACAATGACAATGTACTATGATTTCTGAAGGTTATTTTGGACGGTTTCAGTACAGACATGTCCCCCCCCCCACATTGGTTGCTTGATCCATATGGTTACAATCAATAAGCATTTATCCTTTGGATTCATCTGTACTAGTTTTCTTAGGGAACTTTTCATCCACTCCAACCTCTTGTGAAGAAGGCTACATTTTTCTAGAATGCAATCAAATGCCCATGTTAATCATGTCAGATTGAAGATGGCATGTTCGTGCATTTTACAAATCCTGCAAACCAAATAGCCAGGCCTGTAGTAATGTTCAAAACTGCATGTAGGCACTAACACATTTTATTCTTTTGCAGATAAGGTTAGGCCCAGTGGTGGATAATGTGATACAATATGACAATCACGTCGAATGCCTAGATCTGCATCTCTCAGAAATTACTTTGAACTCCTACCGAGGGACCTTACCGGAGATTATATTCCCCAGGTTCTTTGTTCTTAGAGCAAGGGTGCTGAAGGGAATGAGGTTTGCGCTACATTTATTTCGCAAAAATGAATGGTTTGTTGATCAGCGCTGGCGCCTGCTCCAAAAATGTTGAATTTCATCTTGGAACTTCAGATGACAGAGTAATCGGAAGTCATCGTGTCAACCCCATTGTCGGTGTCAAAACCGGCGGATCTCGGGTAGGGGGTCCCGAACTGTGCGTCAAGGCCGGATGGTAACAGGAGACAAGGGACACGATGTTTTTTACCCAGGTTCGGGCCCTCTCGATGGAGGTAATACCCTACTCCTGCTTGATTAATATTGATGATATGGGTAGTACAAGAGTAGATCTACCACGAGATCAAGGAGGCTAAACCCTAGAAGCTAGCCTATGGTATGATTGTTGTGTATGGAGTTGATTGCCTACGGACTACAACCCTCCGGTTTATATAGACACCGGATAGGGTTAGGGTTACATAAAGTCGGTTACAATGGTAGGAGATCTTGAATATCCGCATGGCCAAGCTTGCCTTCCACGCCAAGGAAAGTCCCATCCGGACACGGGACGAAGTCTTCAATCTTGTATCTTCATAGTCCAGGAGTCCGGCTGAAGGTATAGTCCGGCTACCCGAACACCCCCTAATCTAGGACTCCCTCAGTAGCCCCTGAACCAGGCTTCAATGACGAAGAGTCCGGCGCGCAAATTGTCTTCGGCATTGCAAGGCGGGTTCCTCCTCCAATTCCTTCATAGAAGATTGTAAACACCGAGAGTAGTGTCTAGCTCTGCAAAATAAGCTTCCACATATTGCCATAGAGAGAATAATATTAACACAAATCAAATCTGCTGATGTATTCCGCAGTGCATCATCACACTACGACCAAGTTCTTTACTCGAATCGTTTTTACTTTTCCACCTCAGCATGTTTTGCGAGGTGGTTTCCTTGGCACGTCTTGTCAAAGCAGAGATCGTGTACCCCCTTTACGGGATTCTCATCAATACGGACGTGGGTAACCCAATCGCGCCACTTATCACGGCGCTTGGGAGGCAAGCGAGTTTTACTAGGCAGGTGGGGACGCACAACCGCATCCGCCCATATAAGGGGATAAGGATCCACCTTTTTACCTACGCCTTCTTCTCCTTTGCCAATCCATCTCCTGCGCACCCGAGCTCCAGCGCCCAAGCCCGCACTTCCCACCTCAACCTTCTCCAGCAATGTCCGGAGCAGGAGGCAAGTGGATGGTTTCCTCCGTCACGGAGGGTAAAGTCAAGAAGCTAAGGAAGGCCGGATACCTGTCCAAGGACATCACACACCGGCTTCCCGAACATGGGCAGCTTCTCCCCACCCCAAGGCCCCATGAGAGGGTAGTATTTCTCCCCACTTCCTCCGCGGACTGGGTTTTCCACTCCACCCATTTGTCCGGGGGCTCATGTTCTACTACGGCCTGGATTTCCACGATCTGGCTCCGAACTTCATCCTCAACATCTCGGCATTTATCGTCGTGTGCGAGGCTTTTCTTCGCGTCCGCCCACATTTCGGCCTCTGGCTCAAGACCTTCAACGTCAAGCCCAAGGTGGTGCGCGGCAACCAGGCGGAGTGCGGAGGCGCCATGGCGGGCAAGATGGCCAACGTCCTATGGTTCAAGGGCTCTTTTGTGGAGACCCTAAAGGGGTGGCAATCCGGGTGGTTTTACATCACCGAGCCACGCGATCCAAACTAGATCGCAGCCCCCGAGTTCCGATCCGGACCCCCACGCGGCTTATGTCCTGGAAAGAGACGGGCCTGTCATGGGGTGACGAAAAAGAGGTGACCGGATTGCAAACATGCATCCAGTCCCTGGTGAACAAGCCGATCAAGCTCGTCAATGTAGTCTAGGTTATGCTCGTCCGCCGGATCCTCCCGTGTCAACAACGGGGCTTTAATCTGTGGGAGTTCAAACCGGCGCAGCACCAAACCCTTAACAGGCTCTTCGACACGACGTATGAAGATGTCTGGAAGGTGCTAACCAAAGGCGCCGAGGCTCCCACATCCGCTTCCGAGGACCGCAGATACAGCTCGCAGCGTCACGCTAGCGAGGTAAGCTATGTTCACCTTTTACAGGATGTTCATCTTTTTTCATAGTTTAACTCTATGCGGGATCTAAACTCCCTTACCTTTGACAGGCTTGGCGGGCGATATTCGGACCGATTAACTGTCCTGTTCCGCTGCCCGAAGACCCAGCCCCAGCTCTACTAGTGAAGCTGCTGGATCCGGCGCCTTATGTGGTGCCGGAAAAGAAGGCCAAGAAGAAGAGGACCACGGGGACTCGAAAGAGTGCCCGTAATGTGGTGGTGTCGGACTCGTCATCCGACGAGTCCGAGATGCCCTCTTCCCGTGAAAACGAGGAGGAGGAAGAAGAAAACTCCCCCCCAGCGGAGGGAGGAGAGAAGAGGAAGGCCGCCCCAACGGGGGAGGCCGAGGGGTCTAGGAAAAGGAAGACCCCTCCACCGGACTACGCCCCAACGCCGAAGAGGGCAAAGAGGAGTGGCCAAATAGGGCCAAGCGTCCGGCGAAATCGTAAGTTCGGATATCAGAATAACTCATGACGTTCCTTTGTTGCATAGCTTTCCCTAATGTCGAATGTAATTATGCATTCCGCCCCGGGCCGAACTCAACGAGTCGTCGAGCGGCTCCCTGGATTCATTGTACGTGAACTCAGTTCTGCCCGCTGTCTCCCCCCGCACTGCGGACGACGCCGAAGTGGCGTCGCAACGAGCTCCGGGGTAGGAGGAGGTGGTCCTAGAGGAGCCGCAAGGCGACCTCCCGGACCCCCCCCCCCAGGCTCCAAGTCCGGCTTTGTGCCGGACACCGCGCCGAAATCTTCAACAGTTCCGGACCGCGGTAGGCGAACTCCTTCCAAGAGGAGCAAGCCTTCTGAGCCAACGGCCTCCGTCCAACTGGAGGTGCCGGACAATCTGCTTGAGGTGCTTGACGGCGCCTCCATCGACGAGGAGCACTGTACTATTATGAGTACGGTGATCCAGAAGGTTCAGTCCGCCAAGAGGGGACTGACTGAGGCTTGCGCTAGCCTTCTAACAGGCTTCGAGGTAAGTAAAAAATATGTAAGAATATAACCGCATAGATAGTAGCCCCTGATGCTCTGTTTGGCGTTCGGAAAGAAAAGCCGAATAGAGGATCTATTAAATTTCACAGGAGTCTAACAACAAAGAGTCAATATGCGTATGCAGGCTTCACTGCTAGCCACCGCCGCACTGACTGCGGAGGTGGGTGCCCTGAAACAGGGACTCGAGCAGACCGAGCAAGAGCTCGGCCTTGCCAAGCGGCAGCTCAAGGAGAAAGAAGGTAAGAAATACCTTACAGAAAAAAGTGCCTATAGAGAGGCGTGATTGCAAAAAATAACAGGATTGCACTGCTTATTATAGGGGCCACGACTGAGGTGGCGACCCTCAAGCAGGCGCTGTCCGAGGCCGAAAAGAAAACGACAGCGGAGCGCACCGAGCGAGAGAAACTTGGGGCTCAGGTCGGCGAGGTGCAGCAAGAGCTTCAGGCTCTCATGAAAAAACATGAGAGTTTGGAGCTTGAGTCAAAGACCCAAGCGTCCGAGCTCGCGGTGGCCCTTGAGATTGCCAAGTCTGCCAAGGCCGAAGCCCAAAAGGCCCTCCAAGAGTTGGAGGAGATGAAGAAGATAGCAGCGGGTAAGGCATTCTTTATGCAAAGCAGAAATATAAAAGTAAACTACTTGTTACTTACCCAAATCCGGAGTTCTCCAGGGGCATTCGCAGATCTTCCCTGCAGCGTATCCGCCGCCGCCGCATTCTACCGAGCTGAAGAGGGCAGCTCGGCAGAGAAGGTGTTCTGGTCTCAGTATGCTGAGGCCGGACACCCTGTGCCCTTGAGCGACCAGCTGAAACGGCTGGTCGAGCTCCACAAGGCGGCCGAATAGGCCATGAAGGGCTTCATAGTTCGGCTGTGGCCCGGAGAGGCCCTGCCTGGGAGCTACTTCGAGCTGGTGCAGCAGCTGGTGGAGGCCTGTCCAAGGCTCGAGGTCATCAAGCGCTCCGTCTGCATCGAAGGTGCCCGTCGGGCCCTTGCCCGTGCAAAGGTGCACTGGGTTAAGCTGGACCGTGAGAAGCTTGTGAAGGACGGGCCACCGCCGGGGAAGGAGCATCGCAAGCCTGAGAACTATTACAAGGATGTTCTTGTGGGTGCCCGCCTTGTGGCAGATGAATGTACCAAGGATGTAATTTTTGAATAAACTCGCACGTTTTTATCCTGCGCGCTGAAAACTTGTTCATAGGCGCTTAAGCAATGCTTGTTGAATTTAAAATATTATTTTCTGTGCGGCCGTTTATCAAAAAATTAAGAGATGGCCAGTCGTCGGCTTCTGCCCCCATGCCACTAGTGCTGGGGTGTTCGGGATAAACCTGAGCGCTCTTTTTCCCATAGTTGGGTCCTTCGAGGGAGGCGCTCAGCATAACGAACCAGGCAATCGGACTATAATGCTTGAACACTCTCACTTAGCCATAGAATTTTATAATTTTAAATTTTGGCGAAGCCCCTAGTTCGGAAGACCGAGTTCGGGGCACTATCCACGCCTTGGCCGGACAAATCCGGCTCCTCGCTCGAAGCGGCATAAGTCTTTAGGGACTCGAAAAAACCTCTCGAACAGCGACCGGTCTCTCGCCTCATCATGACAGTCAGTTTTAGCTTTCTCCACTGAGGTGCTTAACCCAGCTCAACCGGGGCACAATCGCAGTGGTTCTCCTAGTGCTACCTTAGCCAATATAGCGGAACGTAAGGCACCAAAACATAGGAGCCGGGCAAACCCAAATATTGACCCAAATCATGATTCGGAGCCGATGCATATAGTGCTATAAGTTCGGGGTGCCGCACTTGTGAAAGTGTACGGACTTCTCACGCCATATTAAAGGGTACTGAAGCCCCTGGCGTACTTGTCGTACCACAGTGTACGGGTGCAACATGTCATTAATGAACATATATAAAAGAGAGTAATGCAGAAAATAGACAAAAGCTATGCATTGTTTATATAGAGGCTATTTATTAAAGCCGAATGATACAAATAGTGCGGTAAGCAAATGATATTGGACTATTCAGTATGTCCTGACCAGGGGTAGGCCGCGGAATTGTATTTAAAACAGGTATACCGCTCGTAACAGAGACCACCTGGGAGTTCCATAGTGCGGCATGGCTTGTCTGCCTCCCTGGATCTTGCATCGTTTGTGCGGCAGTCGAATTGCTGAACAGGTCGTCCGAAGTATGGATTCCTGAAAGTAAGAAAAAAATTAAAAAAAGAATCTGGCAGCCCCTAGTACGTTTTAAGCCGTATTTTGGGCGTGCCGTTATTGTGCCCCTTCCCCTGTGCCCATGGTATTTCAAGGGCGTAGTTATGTACGCGAGGTACTGGTTTTGCTATGTCGCGAAAGCTGGGGTTGGGGCCGCATTGCTACGCTTGCTCAGAGTGTGCCAGGCGGTACTGTTGTGGGTTACTCCGGGCGCGCTTGGCAGTGTCTGGCTTTTTAATGGCCAGACTGGAGAATTGCCTGAGAAGGCTACTTTGTACCTCCGCTGCGAGAGCCGCCGTATGCTCCTCCATACGGAGGGAGCGTTCGGTGTTTCCGTTGACCGTAATTACTCCTCGAGGGCCTGGCATCTTGAGCTTGAGATATGCGTAGTGCGGCACCGCATTGAACTTTGCGAATGCGGTTCGTCCGAGTAGGACGTGATAGCCACTGCGAAACGACACTATATCGAAGATTAACTCTTCGCTTCGGAAATTGTCCGGGGATCCGAAGACCACGTCAAGTGTTACTGAGCCTGTACAGTTGGCTTCTACACCTGGTATAACGCCTTTAAAGGTCGTTCTTGTGGGCTTAATCCTTGAGGGATCTATGCCCATTTTCCACACTGTATCCTGATAAAGCAGGTTCAGGCTACTGCCGCCGTCCATGAGGACTCTTGTGAGATGAAATCCGTCGATGATTGGGTCGAGAACCAATGCGGCGAAGCCGCCATGATGGATGCTAGTGGGATGGTCCCTTCGGTCAAAAGTGGTCGGGCAGGAGGACCATGGGTTGAACTTTGGGGCGACTGGCTCTATCGCGTATACGTCCCGTAGCGCACGCTTCCGCTCCCGCTTGGGAATGTGGGTTGCGTATATCATGTTCACCGTCCGCACTTGTGGGGGAAAGCCCTTCTGTCCATTGTTGTTCGGCGGCTTGGGCTCCTCGTCGTCGCTGTGCAGCCCCTTGTCTCTGTTTTCGGCCCTTAACTTGCCTGCCTGCTTGAACACCCAACAATCCCTGTTATTGTGATTGGCTGGCCTTTCGGGGGTGCCATGTATCTGGCACAAGCGATCGAGTATTCGGTCCAAACTGGACGGGCCCCGAGTATTCTTTTTGAATGGCTTTTTCCGCTGACCGGATTTATAGCCTTTGAATCCGGCATTGACTGACGTGTCTTCATTGCTGTCGCTATTAACGCGGCGTTTTTGCTTATTCCGACGTGTCCTGCCACTTTTGTCCTTGGTATCCGAATTACCAGGGTTCTTTGATAAGTTGTTACTGCGAGCTAGCCAGCTGTCTTCTCCCACGCAAAAGCGGGTCATGAGTGTCATGAGGGATGCCATGGATTTCGGCTTTTCCTGTCCCAGGTGCCGGGCAAGCCACTCATTGCGGATGTTATGCTTGAAGGCTGCTAGGGCCTCTGCGTCCGGACAATCAACTATCTGGTTTTTCTTTGTTAGGAACCGTGTCCAGAATTGTCTGGCCGATTCTTCTGGCTGCTAATTATGTGGCTTAAGTCGTCGGCATCCAGCGGTCGCACGTAAGTGCCCTGGAAGTTGTCGAGGAATGCGGCTTCCAGGTCCTCCCAAGAACCGATTGAGTCTGCTGGCAAGCTGTTAAGCCAATGTCGGGCCGGTCCTTTAAGTTTGAGCGGGAGGTATTTGATGGCATGTAGATCATCGCCGCGTGCCATGTGGATGTGAAGGAGATAGTCCTCGATCCATACCGCCGGATCTGTTGTGCCATCGTATGATTTGATGTTTACGGGTTTGAAACCCTCTGGGATTTTATGATCCATTACTTCATTCGTGAAGCATAGCGGGTGTGCGGCGCCTCTGTACTGGGCTATATCATGACGTAGCTTGGAAGAGCTATGTCTGTTGTGTTCGGCCCGGCCGGATTTGTTGTATCCGGAGTGAAGATCATTGTCACATGCCGTAGGGCACTTGCGCGATCCGTAGATCGATCTTGTTTGTCTTGCCTTATCCTCGAGTATGTCTCGCAGGTCGGGCGCATTTTCCCGTGCCTTAGTTGAGCGGCGTCGGGGCATGGCTTGGGTGGAGGTCCGAGAGGCCTCTCTGTCACAGCCGCGAGGTGGCCGGTCTGCCATGTCATGCGCTGGTGATGTAGGTGCTTCCTCCTCTGATCGGGGTAGCGGCCTGCGCTTCGGGTAACTCTTGGAGGGGCGTTCGAGTTCATACTCTTCGGCCGTAAGGACTTCAGTCCATCTGTCAGCTAGCAAATCTTGGGCAGCTTTAAGCTGTTGCTGCTTTTTCTTGAGGCTGCTTGCCGTGGCTAAAAGCCTGCGTTTAAAATGCTCTTGTTCGGCGGGGTCTGATGGTATGACAAATTCGTTGTCATCGAGGCTTGCCTCGTCTTCGGAGGGAGGCGTATAGTTATCATCCTCGACCTCTCGGTCTGCCGCTCTCTCATGAGGGTAGGCTTCTCCATCTTCCTGTGCCGAATCTTGCTGAGGTGGGTGCTCTTCGGCGCTATCCGGGGTAGTATTATCTCCCATGCCGGAATCACCGTTTTTGCTTTGGCGGGATTTAGAGCGGCGCCGCTGACACCTGCGCTTTGGCTGTTTCTTAGGGGCGTCATCCCCCACTGTTCCATCGCCATCTCCATCTTTTGGAGTGTCCACCATATATATGTCATATGACGAGGTGGCCTTCCAGCGCCCTATAGGTGCTGGTTCCTGTTCGTCTCCTACATCGTCGTCCATGCCGTCGATGTCTTCGGAGCTGAAGTCAATCATGTCGGTTAAATCGTCGACAGTGGCTACAAAGTGGGTGGTGGGTGGGCTTTGAATTTCCTCATCGTCCGTATTCCACCCTCGCTGACCGTAGTCCGGCCAAGGCTCTCCTGATAAAGAGAGAGACTTAAGAGAATTCAGGATGTTGCCAAAAGGTGAATGCTGAAAGATGTCTGCAGCGGTGAACTCCGTTATCAGCGCCCAATCGAATTCGATTGGCAGGGGCGCGGGGGGCTCGGAGTTCAGAGAGGAATCCGGCTCCTCGGAGTCACGGGCCATGCGGAGTGCGGGGCTGGAGTTCGGCTCAATCGCCTCTGAGATCGCAACCCCTGAGGCAGCGTCCAACCACTGATCCTCGATCGGCGCAGTATGCTCCGAATCAATGGTCGAAATCGATGCGTATGCGGCCTCCAAGGCACTGTTCGGCGGCAGAGCTATATCATGCCCATCGAGACAGTGCAGCGCGCTTGGCTGTGGCTCGAATCCGTCAAAGATCAAGTCCCCGTGGATGTCAGCCGTGTAGTTTAGGCTTCCAAACCTGACCTGATGGCCAGGGGCGTAGCTTTCGATCCGCTCCAGGTGGCCGAGTGAATTAGCCCGCAGAGCGAAGCCGCCGAAGACGAAGATCTATCCGGGGAGAAAAGTTTCACCCTGGACCGTATCGTTGTTGATGATCAAGGAGCCATCTGGCCTAAAGGCGACGACACAGAGGAACTCTCAATGAAAGCACCAATATCGGTGTCAAAACCGGTGGATCTCAGGTAGGGGGTCCCGAACTGTGCATCAAGGCCGGATGGTAATAGGAGACAAGGGACACGATGTTTTTTACCTAGGTTCGGGCCCTCTCGATGGAGGTAATACCCTACTCCTGCTTGATTAATATTGATGATATGGGTAGTACAAGAGTAGATCTACCACGAGATCAAGGAGGCTAAACCCTAGAAGCTAGCCTATGGTATGATTGTTGTGTATGGAGTTGATTGCCTACGGACTACAACCCTCCGGTTTATATAGACACCGGATAGGGTTAGGGTTACATAAAGTCGGTTACAATGGTAGGAGATCTTGAATATCCGCATCGCCAAGCTTGCCTTCCACGCCAAGGAAAGTCCCATCCGGACACGGGACGAAGTCTTCAATCTTGTATCTTCATAGTCCAGGAGTCCGGCTACCCGAACACCCCCTAATCCAGGACTCCCTCACCCATACATGACTTCTTAGTGGCTGACCCCTTTGCAAAAATTGTGAGGTTTCGAAGCCAGACTTAGAAGCGGTGATATTAGTTTGAACCTCTCTAATATCCATGTTCAGCGGATTAGCGCGAGCGTTTGCAGCTGATGAGCTGAATTTCATTTCTATCAGTGTGAACTTTGTAATCTTCGAATTTGAGCCATATAACTCTGGAATTTGAACCTTGTAACATTTCGAGCTTTTGTGGTACAATCGTTGAAATGGCATCGTATGAGACTCGTATATTGCTAGCACTATTTTGACCTTAATATGCAATGGTCTTAGATTTTATTAACCATTATCGAATCAGTTTACCTTGTCGATCTCACATCACACAATCTGTATAGCTAACTCGACTGCGATCTTTGACATTATTGCACACAGTTGGTTTCTTCCACCGTGTGCACTATAGAGCGCAGAATTAATTATCGCACTCGAGTGTCCATCATCACCCTTCTGTGTAACTTTGACCTCATCACCCAAGGGTAAACTTATGACCGAAGTCATTCCACACACTTCGTTTTTACAAAGCTTTTTGCCAATAAACGCCCACGATTTGTACCTCTTCTAGCTGACGCGTGGCCAAACTAGCAGGGCGGGAAGCTTGCGCAGTAAACATCGCAGTACCACGCGAACAGGCTCACCGACGATACATTTGGTGCCTCTCCGAGCCCACGCGTGCGGTGCGGTGTTGTCAAGCGTGCGCTGGAATCCTCCGCTATGAACGCCGTGACAAGATGTGACGATTACAGGCCGGCCGGCCCCATTTATTACAGCGGCCACTTAACCTACCCTTGTGTCTCTTCAACCTTTCAATCATGTCCCACCATTGCAAGAAGCACACCCACCACGAGAAATTCTTAGAGGGTATCCTGCGCGGCTCCAATGGCGCTCCGAGCGGTTGTCAACAACGAGCAGCAGTTGACCATGCGTGCCGTGGTGGACACCCACAGAAGGTGCATGGACCTCTCGGTGGTGTACACCAACGAGCTGGTCTGGGTGGAGCACTCCATCCACATGGAGTACACCGCGGAGAAGTACAAGGTGGTCGGGTTCGACCCCGAGTACACCCGCGCTCGTGCCGGGTCTCGTCCCAAGGTCGCTGTCGCCCAGATGTGCGTGCACCACCACGTCCTCATCTACCACTACTTACTGGCCACAAGGCCTTGTGAGCATTTCGCCAGGTTTGTCAACAACCCCCACTAAATGTTCGCTACGATGGACATCACCAACGATGTAAAGGCGCTCGAGAATTCGGGCATCGCCTGCCAGAATCTTGTCGACATCCAGGGCCAATACAAGATCTGGGGTAGCAAGGAGCATGAGAAGGACTCACTGGTTCGCCTCGCCGAGGCCATCATTGATCCCTACTACAGAGACATGAAGGATTCATGCAACAAGGACAAGCATGCCTGTCACTCAGCCTGGATGGAGAAACTCGACAAAGCTCACGTCGTGTATGCGGCCAAGGAGGCGTACACAAGCTACGACATGTACAGGCGGATCGTTGACATGAGGAAGTGCCTCCTTCCCCAAAATGGCCAGGGATCCAGTCGGAAGCAGAGCAATGGCAACCGTCGTTGCAACAATAAGTAGATGATTAGATCCTCGTTTATCCTACTTTAGTATGCATGTAGTTGCATTCTTTGGTGTGTGGAGATGTTATGTGTGTAGTCACTTGTGTAATTGTATGCTTAATTTGGTTATGCAGTGCTGTCTTTTTAAGTATATATGTTGATGCTTTGTGGACAAAGCGTAGATGTTGTGCGGATAAAGAAAATCACATCGCACACGGACTAAACAATGGAACCTGTCGGTGATGTTTTCATCAATCACTCACAATTGTATACTAGCAATCATTTGCTCAGAACACACACGGCTTGTTAGGAGCAATCGTCTTTGTTGTTATCGGTCTTCGCACACGTTTTCGATTACAGACCTGTTTGCTGTGTATCACACACATCTTGTTAAGTTGAACCGTTTCTGTTCTCATGTCTCAACACAAACAATTCATCCGAGTGAACTGCATGCCCTATATCGCACACACCTTTGATCTGGCTGACCATTTCTTTTGTGTTGCCTAATCACAAACAGTTCATCCGAGTGAACCGTATGCTGTACATCGCACACACCTTCATATGGCTGCCCGTTTCTTTTGTTCCTCCTCATCGCAAACGGTTAATTGAGCTGAACCATATGCCATCATTCGCACACGCAACTAAAATCTGAACCGTGTTTGATGCATCCATCATTGCAAATGTTTTGCACCTTTTGACGGTTTTTTACACCACCATTTGCGATTATGGCATCGCACACGTTTTCGTCGAAGGGTCTCTGATCGTAGTGTCGTGTTAGCAGCATTCTATAGTAGTGCTACAAGAGTAGAAGCAAAGAAAGAAGTTTCAAGTCAAGGTCCTACAATGACAAAAGATCTTCTAGCTGTGAGCGTAATTGCTACAATTGTGGAAGACCCGGACACTACTCCAATGAGTGTATGACTCCCTACAAAAGAAGAGAAGACTCACCTGAAAGGAGAAGTAGAAGAGAAGAATCACCTCCAAGAGAGAGGAGTAGAGATGATCATTATGAACGAAGAACCTCTCATAGAAGCAAGGATTCGGAGAGGAAGGACAAGTCATCAAGGAGCTACACAAAACGAAGACATCAAGCTCATGTTGGTGAATGGGTATCCGGCTTCGACAC
Source organism: Triticum aestivum (assembly GCF_018294505.1). Taxonomy (NCBI): domain Eukaryota; kingdom Viridiplantae; phylum Streptophyta; class Magnoliopsida; order Poales; family Poaceae; genus Triticum; species Triticum aestivum. The sequence goes on from NC_057800.1 coordinate 432,245,501, forward strand.
CGACCATCACTCCAAGAGAAGTTATCACGCCGACTCAGAATATACTCAAGATGAAGGTGTTGCCGGTCTAGCACTTGTGTCAACCAACTCCTATGACATATTTGACTCACCAAATGAGGGAATTGGAATATTCTTCATGGCCAAAGGCCAAAAGGTATCACACCCCGAGTATGTTGATCTCAATAGTGATGAAGATGCTTTGCTAGGTGATGATGATTTACTTGTTGACAACTCTAGTGATGAAAACTATGATGAACTTTCTATTAATCATGTTAATCAAGATAAAACGGATGACGATGATAAGAAGGTAATTGAGCGTCTAACTAAAGAACTAAATACTCTTAAGTTAGCTCATGAAACTACCTTAGAAGATCATCGAGAACTTTTAAAGACTCATGAGAAGCTATGCTTTGAAAAGCTCAACCTATAGCAAGAGCATGGGTTTTTAAAGGCCATCAAAGAAGATCTTCGTAAGAAAAGTTCTTCTTACATTGCCAAGAGTTTACTCTTGTCTACTTACATGCCACAACTAAAATCTAGCAACAAGTAAGAAAAATTCTTCATCTAGTAGTAACAATAATCATGTTAAATCCAATATTGTTGCTTCTAGTAGTTCTCTTGATTCCACTAATGATTCTCTTAGCCAAGTTACACTTGAGCAAGAAAATAGCTTATTGAAGGGAATTATAGAGAAAGGTGTCTACAAGAGCCTTGCCAGAAGTAAGCAATTTGAGGAAATTGTAGGCAAGCAAGGAAGGCACCGGAAAAATCAAGGTGTTGGTTTTGAATGAAAGTTCAATGCCAATGGAGTTCAGTAGGAAGAAGATCAATACCCCAATACGAAGTTTGTTACTCAACAAGAGAAGTATGATCCTACTTACTTCAAAGGAACACAAGCTCAAGATGATCTTCCACGACAAGACCATAAGCAAAAAGGCAAGGACAAGCTTCAAGAGGAGATTGATGCATTTCAAGAAGCTCCCAAGGCCTTGGTGAAGTGGGTTCCCAAGACTACATCAAGTTCTACTTCATCAAATACGACTACAACTCCAAGGATTGCCATCAAGATGATGTGGATCTCTAAGAAGAAGAACTAGAGAGTTCTTGAGGGTGACTCCGCCAACATACTTCACTCATATCACTTTGGCAAGAACAAGTGCAAACAACTTCCATATCTTGCATTAGTTCAAGGAGTCACAAACCCTCTTGTTGGTAAGACAGGGGACAAGGTAACCTAAAGCTTTCATGGAGATCATCTTGTGTGTACTTCACTCTATGTCTATGGATATCCTTGTTTGTTCCTTGTGGGACTAACCCATGTAGGTATTGAAAGTGCAACTCACTCCAATGGATTGCTCCAAATGATCTACATCAACATTGAGCATCCACATCTTCAACATCTACATGAAGTCATCATCGACAAAACCCAAGGTTAGTTCATCCCTCTTAGGGGGGATATCACGTCTAGGGGGAGTTTTACTCTAAGAATTGAGCTAAAGCAACTCTAAAGATGTGAACACAACAATGTTTTATGTAAAGGTGCTAACCCCACTTGTGCTTAAACAATGAGTATGACCTACGATCAAATGTTTTCATTTGACTCCTTAGTCAATATACTCATATATAGATGACCTAGTCATCGCCAATTGCTTGATAGATGCTATAGTGTTTGTGCATGCATTGCCACATATTTCATTTTCTATCTTATTGTGTGAGCATGTCGATTGCATATTTTTCTCATTCGAGGACATCCATTTTTTATTTTGATTGCTTGGTCTTTTTATTTAGCCAAATGGATGGACAAGAATGCCTAAGAACTTCCTCTATCTATCTATGCTTTTCTCGTCTCAAACTCTATTCATGCTACATCACAAAGTTTGATCAAGTCAGATTCGAACCCTCTGGGCGAGGAGCACTCGGAGTTACTGATTCACCATAGACTTAAACTTCCAAAACCTCTCTGTGAATTTCGGTCTGACCAATCCATCCCTTTCGGTCAAACCGAGTTCATTGAGTTGATCTAGGTTTTCAATCTCGGTGCAACCGATTAGAACCGTTCGGTCACACCGAGTTGCAGTAACCGCTTGTGATTCTGCATCTCGTTGCCACCGAGTTGTTCCACTCGCTCACACAGACAGGGTCAGGATATATATACCCACGAGTCAAATTTTGGAAATTCCTCTGAAACCTTTCGCCCACGCGTGTCCTGCTCTACTGACTCGGGTCTCCGGATCATCTCCTCATCGCCAGCAACCTCCCGCCGCTGGTCTCCGCCACCATCAATGGGAATCTTCATCGCCGTTGCCGCCGTAGAGAGCTCATTGCCAAGTTAGGGTATGAGTTCGACCCTTTGTGCAATCTTTACCTCCGATTCTTAGCACAAAGTCAATGCCATGATTCTTACCACGTATGAGTTTATCCTATCCATCAAAAACTCCCTTTAGATTAGTTTTGATTCATAAATTTAGGGTTAGGTTTCCGTCGAACTCATCTCGGACTGACCGAGTTGTAGAAATCGGTCTCACCGATTTGGCTTAGGCCATTGCACTTGTAACTTTCGATCTGACCGAAACTTGCAAATCGGTGTGACCGAGTTCAACTCTTAGTGAAACCCTAGCAATCTCGGACTCACCGAACTATGTCTCGATCTGACCAATCTCACTAGTTCAGACTCCAATATTGCTTCGGTAGCACCGAGTTTAACAAATCGTAGCTCCAAAATGCTTTTTGTGGAAAACTAAAACTAAGTTTTTGACTCAATTGTATTGCAAAATCTTTGCACTTTGTGATGCTCATCCACTCTATCTCATCTACATCTATTCGCAGGGTCAGCTCTCAATTTGCAGTGTTAGAAATGTCTGATCAGAGTGATAGCCAGAACAAGTCTGAGGAGCAAGTTAACATGAGTGAGGGCACTAGTCCTCTGACAGCTATGATGATGGGAGCAGAAGTACTCCTAGCCACCTGCCTAAGGCTACTACTAGGCAGAGGAAGAAGAGAAACTCAGACTCTGAAGATGAGGATTATGTTGCTGATGAGGAAGAGGTCAGCTCCAAGAAGAAAGGGGTTAAGAAGGAATTTAGCACAACTGCTTCAACTAAGCCTGGTATGCACAAGAAGGCTCCTGCCAAGAGAGTGCCCACTTCAAAGGTCAGAGCCTCAACTATTGAAGCCTCCAAATCAACTGAAGAAGAGGCTGCTGGTGAAGGCAAGAAGAGGAAGGAAAGGGCCAAGAAGACTATGGCAAGGGTTATTGGAAAGCCCTCAATGATGAATCAATCTTATGAGGAAGAAGAGGAAGAAGAGGATGATGCACCAGCACCTAAAGCTTCAAAGTTGATGGGGGATGCCATCATGTCTGGGGCTGCTCCTTCAAAGCCCAAGACTAACCCCAAAGCTACTGCTCCAGCCACCAAGTCTGCACCAAAGAGGGGCACCAGGAATATACTAGCTGCTGAGAAGAACAAGGCCCCAGTGCCTGAAATAGAAGAAGAAGAAGATGGGGCTCAGAAAGTTAAAGCCTAAGATCCCTGATCATGATGATAATCATCCAGTGGATGAAAACATGAAGGAGAGAAAGGATGCATGTCTTAGATTGTGGAGACAATCAGACCCTTATGCTGCGAGGAGAAGGATTGTTGTCGACTATAGATTTCACATCAAGGAACATCAGAACTTCTATGAGACAGTCCTTCTGTATATGAAGCCAATAGTGTGTGAAATGAAAGTGGGTTGATTGGAAGTACATCAACAATAATGAAGACCACTTCCCTAGAGTACATGAAAGCTTCAGACTTAATGGAGTAGACATCTTTGTGGGTCAAAAGTTGACCAAGTAGAATGATGAGCTCATTACGCAGTTTTATTGAACAACTCACTTCTGCCCAGATGGAAGGATTGTTTGGATGTCTGAAGGTACAAGGTACCAGTCAATAGTTGTTGAGTGGGCCAAGCTGATCAGTGCCCCTAAAGAGCATGAGGATGACACTAATGTGTATGCCAAGCCAAGGAAGGGACACAACTCCATGGCACATATGTACAAGGAGATTCCAGATGCAGCTTTGGAACATCACAAGTTTGGCTCTGTCTATTTTCTTCTGTCAGGATTGCCCACAATCAATACCATCCTCAGGCACACATTGTTGCCCAAGTCTGGTGATCATAGAATGATAAGAGGACATTCCATAAATTTTTTGCATATGTTTGATGTGCCAGAAAAAGTCTAAGGTGATGACACTGATTGTAGAGACAATCAAGAGGACAACTGCTGATCAGAAGAGATAATGTGGGTATGCTCCACACAACCAGATGCTCATCAACTCCAAGATGGGAAAAGGGAGATACTTGTTGGACAAAGGGCATCTTCCCTTGAGGCCTGACTTTGAGGACAACACATTTGTCATGGATGCTACAGAACCTACTTCAGTAGAGGCTCAAGAGAAGAGAGCAAAAGCAAAAAAAGAGAAGGGAGCCAAGATGCCAAGTGCTGAAGAGGCTTCCCAAGTTTTTCTCAAGTCAAAACAAGATCAACTTGGATATCGTATTCAAGCCACTTTGAGGATTGAGAAAGGATTGGCCACCCTGACTCAGAATCAAGAGAGTCTTGAAAGGATCATTGAAACAAAGTTTTATGATCTAGACTTGAAGGTCACAGAGATGCAAACAGTTGTTGAGCAGCTCCAGGATGAAGCTGAAGAGAGGAAAGGGAAAGCTACCACTGAAGCGTTTCAGAGAGTTCCTAGGGCACAGAGATCTGTAGCAGTGCCGGTGACAGACACCAGAGCTACTACTTCAGCACCTGCAGCCACAACTTCAGTTGCCCCTCCGATTGCAACTCCACCAGCTCCTACAACCTCAACAGATGCATTTGTCGCAGAGTCCTCTCCACGCCACCTCCCGAAGATCAAGCTTAGAGAGCCCCATAGCACTATGCATTTTCAAGCTTTTTCGTAACTTGTTGCCAAAGGGGGAGAAAGTGTATAGATCATAGGCTTCGAGAGAGAGAGAGAGAGAGAGCTTTGCTTCTTTTTGTTATCTCCTTTGCTACTTGTTTGCTACTTACTTGTTTGCTTGCTTGGATGATACTTTATTGTTGTGTGTGAGAGATACTTATATGGTCACGTGTCTGATCATATCATGCTTTAATGTTTGTGATTTGGATGATGATATTATCTATCTCTCATGTGTGATCATTCACTTTGTCTTGGTGATGAGTGTATATTTCATATTCTATCATTTTGAGCGCTCCACCAAGATGTATGTGACATGGAAGAGTAACCCATGATCCTAGTCGAGTGTGCATTTGCATTCAAAAGCAAATTTTAAATAATGCACAAATTTAGGGGAGCTCTTGCTTATCACATACTTCTCAAAGGGACGATGTATTTCATTCTTATTATCATTTGTCGAAGCTTTGATCTATATGTTGTCATCAATTACCAAAAAGGGGGAGATTGAAAGTGCAACTAATCCTTGGGTGGTTTTGGTAATTATTAACAACATATAGCTCATTGAACTAATATCCATTCAAGATAATCTTTTCAGAAAGTTCAATGACTGGCATGGTATGGACTAGAGATGTGGACCCCTCAAAATGCTAAGGACACATATTGGCACAAGCTCAAGACTACATTTTCATTTTAGTGATCCAAAATCACATTGAGTCAATAGGAAAAGCCAATACTATTAAAAGGGGATGAGGTGTTGCTTTATGACTTGCTTGCTCAAAATGCTTAGTGATATGCTCCAAAATCCCTCAATCACTTTCTCATATCCACATATGTCCCAAACTAAAAGTCAAACTCGGACCCACCGATTTGATCTATCTGGCGCCACCGAATTCATTTGACATAGCCATAGCCAGAAACCCTAATCAGTTCGGTCTCACCGATAGGGATCACGGTCTCACCGAGATGGGATTGCAAACTCTGTTTCCCTTCGTAACGTTTCGGTCTAACTGAGATGAGTGATCGGTCCCACCGAGTTCGCAATGCTAACTCTCTGTTTCCTTTTCGTAATGTTTTGGTCTCACCGAAATGAGCGATTGGTCCCATCGAGTTTGCCTGACCAACTCTTTGTTTGCCTATTACAGAAATCAGTCTCACCGAGTTCATGTGATCGGTCTCACCGAGATTACGTTATGTCCTAACCCTAACACAATCAGTCCCACCGAGTTGATCATGTCAGTCCCACCGAAAAGCCTAACGTTCACATTTTGAACTAAATCGGTTTGACCAAGTTTCGGTATTCGGTCCTACCGAGTTTGGTAAATTGTGTGTAACGGTTAGATTTTGTGTGGAGGCTATATATACCCCTCCACCCATCCTCCATTCATGGAGAGAGCCATCAGAACGTGCCTACACTTCCAACATTCATTTTCTGAGAGCGAACCACCTACTCATGTGTTGAGACCAAGATATTCGAATCAAACCACAAGAATCTTGATCTCTAGCCTTCCCCAAGTTGCTTTCCACTCAAATCTTATTTCCACCATATCCAAATATGTGTGAGAGAGAGAGAGTTGAGTGTTGGGGAGACTATCATTTGAAGCACAAGAGCAAGGAGTTCATCATCAACACACCATCTATTACCTTTTGGAGAGTGGTTTCTCCTAGATTGGTTAGGTGTCACTTGGGAGCCTCCGTCAAGATTGTGGAGTTGAACCAAGGAGTTTGTAAGGGCAAGGAGATCGCCTACTTCGTGAAGATCTACCCAAGTGAGTCAAGTCGTTCGTGGGCGATGGCCCTCGTGGGATAGACAAGGTTGCTTCTTCATGGACCCTTCGTGGGTGGATCCCTCCATGGACTCGCGCAGCCATTACCCTTCGTGGGTTGAAGTCTCCATCAACGTGGATGTACGATAGGACCACCTATCGGAACCACGCCAAAAATCTCCGTCTCTACATTGCGTTTGCTCCCTCCAAACTCCTCCCCTTTACCTTCATATGCAATGATTTACATTCCGCTGCTATACTCTTAGAATTGCATGTGTAGGTTGGTTGCTTGACTTGTGATAAGTTGCTAAAATCTGCCAAGACTTAAAATTTGGAAAAAGGATAGATTTTTATTTGGTCAAGTAGTCTAATCACCCTCTCTAGACATACTTTCGATCCTATAGGACCCAAGCACAGGCGCGGAGTCCCGAGGAATCAGCCAAAGGTTTCCATTCCCGTGCAACAAGACCAAGATCGCCAGGACGACAGGAAAAAGGTCATCACGGAGCCCACCGCGGCATCACCACCAGAGGCTTTTGCAGGCAAAGGCTACTTTTGACAGGATATCATGTACTAGTTGTCTCCCTTCAAATTTGGCAGTTGTGGGATCCCTTCCCACCTTCATCTGGGAAGAGGACCTAGGCCACTATAAATAGGACCTAGCCACCACCATAGAGGGGGACGGATCATTTAGATCATCGTCACACTCACCAGCTCATCAAGCACAAGAACACCTCTCCTCCGGAGGTTGTTCTCTACTGTACTAGTTCATCCTCAGCCCCTCGAGGCCAATCCACGACAAAGCAGGAGTAGGGTTTTACACCGCAAGGTGGCCTGAACCTGGGTAAACTTCTATGTCTCTTTCTGATTCGATTCATTGAGCTAGGCCGTGAGATCAGCGAGCGGGTAGACTGGGGACGATGCGTTCTTTGCACGCACCCTAGAGTTCGAACCTCTCAAGGGTCTGCGGAACCCGAAAATTGGCGCGCCGGGTAGGGGTGTGTCGGAGCCTCCCTTTCGCCGATCGACTCACCACCACTCCACCGCTTCCATGGCTGACGCCCGTCAAGCCCGTGCTGAGCGTTGGGCCACCCTCGCCGCTCACGTCGCCCAGACAGCGCCTGCTGGCGGGCCTCCCCGTCATTCCCCATCTCCTGCTGCTAGCCGCGCTACCGGCCTCACGGGGCACGAGCAGCAAGCTTCGTTGTTGGACCCCTCCATGCGGCGTGATGGCTGCACTGCCACCCCGTCGCTGACTCCGGCTGGTTCATCGGCCCACGCTCGTCGTGGGGCGGCGGATGCGCAGGCTGTGCTGCTCATGGCGCTCGAGCTCCTGCGCTACCGCCCCGTCGATGACCTCTACGAGGATTGGCTGGACCGCATCCCCGAGCTTGTTAGCGTCGCTGCAGGCTCTCCTCCACTATCTCTCTCGCTGCCTCGCCAGCCGCCTGTCGCGGGTGACGTAGCCCACGGAGCACCTCCTCCACCTCCTCGTCAAGACACCATCGTTGAGCCAAGGCACAAAGTTCTACGGCACGGCCCGCCGCGCAGGGCGCCGACGCGTGAAGAAGAAAGTTGCAGGTGGTCTAGCGGCCGCAAGAAGATGCTCATGCACCCCGAGCACCGCCATGTCAAGACCACGCACTATCTGTGGCAGTGGCGCGTGAGTGCCAAGATCAGACTCCACCTCCACGGTGGGCTTCTATGACCATAGCGGATTGCCGCCCCTTCACTCCAGAGCTACGCAGCATCGTCTGGCCGGAGAAGTTCAAGTCCGACCTGCCTCCATGCTAAGACGGCACCCTCGACCCTGCCGAGTTCCTGCAGCTCTACAAGCTGAGCATCAAGGCAGCCAACAGCGACGAGAAGGTTATGGCGAACTGGTTTCCCATGGCCCTCAAGGATGGAGCACCCTCGTGGCTCCGGAACCTTCCCGCGGGATCAATCTCTTCCTGGGACGAGATGCGCGAGCGTTTCGTCACCAACTTCCAGGGCACTCGCAACCGCCCATCGGCTGCGGGTGACCTGCGACGCATCAAGCAGCAGCCAGGGAGACCCTGCAGAAGTACATCCAGTGCTTGAATAGTGTTCGTCTCAAGATCCCCAAGGTGTGGGACGAGACCATCATCTCCACATTCACTGATGGCGTCCGAGATGTCAAGATGAAGGAGGAGCTCTCCATACACGAGGAACTGTGCATGGCTCTGGAGATGTTCAACATGGTGACCAAGTGTGCGAGAGCTGAGGAGGGACGCCTCTCCCTTCTCGAGCTCCCTGAAGCAGACCCATAAGACAAGAAAGCCAAGGCCAAGGACATGAAGCGCAAGGGAGCAGCCGTGCTCGCGGCTGAACCGGAGATGAAGTGCGACTGCGACCACCCGGAGTCCTCCAAGGGTAGCCGCCCATTCTACTTCTTCCACAACATGCACAGCCACAACACCAACGACTGTTAGGAGCTCAGGGTCATCCGCGAAGGGCGCCTCAGTCACCGCCTCGAGCGCAATGATCGAGGCTATGACCGCGGAGGAGGCCGAAGTGGAGGACGCTGGGATGATCGCGGCCCCCGCCAGGAGTGGTATGATCAGCCTCATGAGGAGCGCTGGCAGGGCCAGCCTCGCGAGGGCCCCTGGAGAGACCAGCCTCATGAGGACCGTCCTCTAGGCAACACTGGTCTCCCTCCACCGCCACCACCACCAAGAAGGAACGATAACCACCACCAGGACAAGGGGGCTGGGGGCTTCCAGGAGCCTCGTGCCATCGCCTGCATCCTGGGCGGCGCTCAGGCCCCTTCCTCTCATCGCATCTTCAAGCAGTTTGCCCATGAGGTAAACACGGCCCTCCCCAACCTCGAGGCCACGCGTCCGCTCAGGTGGTCCAAGTGCACCATCACCTTCAGCTCGTCCGACCAGCTCAAGTGCGTGGCAACTGCCGGTGCCCTCCCAACAACTCCACCACCCTGATGCCAGGAAGCCGCGATGTTATCACGGTTGCCTGTGAGGAGAAGGACGCAGTGTGCTCTCTTGAGCGCGCCTACTAGGTTACGGCGGTCGAGAATCCAGATGATGAAGGCGCTATCTACCCTCCTAAGGCAGTCCCTAAGAAGAAGAAGCAGTTGCTCCGCCAAGAACCTCTGGGGAGTGGCGTCGCCAGCGGCACCACCTTAGAACCTGCGCCCACGGATGGGGCGCCTTCCTCTCTCACATAGGAAGGCGCGCCTGGCGCCCCTCTCAGGTTGGGCACGGGGGCTCTCCTCTAGAGGGCCTCTGATCTAGCCAACGTCACGAGGGAGGCGCTCGGGCACCACGTAGAGGCATGCTTCAGCGCGTGTTTCCGCTAGGAGGGCACAAGGCACGGGGTGCCAGGTGCTCAGGAATTCATCACCAAGGCAACCGAGGAGCTTCAAGAGGCAAGAGCCATGCACAACGACCGCCGCCCACCACTCGACGCGGTTCCTTGTCCTGGCGACGACAGTGAACTGCACGCCTGCGTCAACATACCTGGGCTCAACAGGAGCGCTTTTGGCCATCGCGCACTGGCCGGTGCGAGGGTCCCCGCACAGCTACGTTCGCATTCCTTTTGGCTTGCCGAACGCGGCTGTTATGTTCCAGCGCCACATGCGGAGCGTCCTAGCAGCTCGGGAGGCCAGTCACCAGGCGGTCCTGGTGGAAATGGTGACGGTTCTTCACGAGCCTCCTGGGCCTCCGGAGCCTCCCAAGGTTCAGGACCCAGGTGGCTCATGAGGAGCGACTTCTTTAGCACGCGTCTTCAGCTACGTCCACATCTCTTCAGCAATGGTGCCAGGTGACATTTCGGGTTTACTTAGTTGGGGTCACCCCTCAGGCTGCATTATCCCCAGATCGCGTGGGTCTGTCCCTGTGACATGTATCTTTCTTGCATCTTCTAGTCATTTAGTTGGGGGCGCCCCTCGGGTTGCATCATCCCCAGGCCGCATGGGTATGTCCCTGTGGCATGTATCGTTTTTCCGCATATATTAGAACTAGCTCTACTATATCCATGAGATGATCTATGTTATCACCCACTTGCCTGGTGTTTTTCACCCTCCGTAGCCTCCCGCGTTGTTGACTGGCCTCTTGCTCATCCCGCAACGGGGGCTACACATGCTGGCACAGCGATTGTGCTCGGGTCCATCCCTGCAACGCTCACAAATCTGAGAGATCGAGCTCTGGCTCGCGGCCCACCCCGCGCATTTCACCTCACCAGATCCTCAATGCCTTCATCTTCTTGCGGAAAGATCAGCGAAAGGACAGCAAGCGCATTTATGGGATATGCTCTCCTCTCAGACTGACACGTAGGAATCCCAGGAGCTTGGCTGCAGGCCTCCCCTTTTTCATGCAATTCGCTTGCACATTAAAGGGGGGCTCCTGAGCACCGCGCCTCAGGAGATCCTACTGACTCTCCAGCCCTCACCCCCTGGACTTGACCACGGCATCACGACCTGGCCTACCAGCGGCGGTTGAGTCTCGTACGAGGGTCGGGACCCGAGGACGTAGAGCACTTAGAGGAGCTGGGGAAGGGGAGGCCCGTGTGGGCCCTGCCTGGAAGTATCACCGCTAAAGCACAACCAGGTGTCGTGCAAGGGAATCACTGCAGGCTCATTAAGATAAGTCACCTATGCATATCAGTGTGAACCCGCTGTCCGGAATTTCGACTCTCGCAATCTCGCTCCGGCAACGCCTCTTTCCTTTTGGCCTTCAGGGAGCTGCTTGCATGCCAAAGGGGACCTCTTGAGCATCACGCCTCAGGAGCTCTTACCGGACCTCGGGCCGCTCACCTCCTCACCTTGACCACGACATTGCGACCTGGCATACCAGCGACGGCTGAAGCCTGCCTGGGGACTGGGACGTGCCGGCGTAGAGCGCAAAGCTACCGCAAGAACGAAAAGGGGGAACAATGCCGAAGAGATACACACAACCGCAACCTTGTACTGGGAATAATAAGCCTCGGAGGAAAAGCATTACAATTTTTTACATACCCCCACGGGGTTTGTCATGATTTTGCGCAGGAAAACAAAAGAAGGAAGCTTCAAGGGACCCTGGATGCTGGGCATCATCGACGACGCCGAGCGGATGCCGCGGCCGCGCTCCAGGTGTGGCATGAGCTCGGAGGCACGTAGCTGTCATCGCTACACTCCAGGGACTCACTAGGCTCAGGAGAGTTGCTAGATTCCCAGGAGTCACCGTTGATGCTGGAGGGGCTATCGGTGAGGCTGGAGGCGAGCTCAACGCTCGCGGCTGCGCCACACGGGCTGCTTCCTCCGGGGCAGCACTCCAGCCGTCGGCCCTCCTCGTCGAAGACCTTTAAGAACAATGTGGAGGCGGCATCGTATTCAAAATGGATGGCGAGGGCCCTGTAACACCCCGGATGTAATTTACCTTATATGATCTCCAACTCTTGCCGTTTCTGGCACTAAGTTATTTTATTTTCCTCGGGTTCAGGTTTTTGTCTCCATGTGTTGTTGCCATTGTCATGCATCTCATATCATGTCATCATGTGCATTACATTTGCATACGTGTTCGTCTCATGCATCCGAGCATTTTCCCCGTTGTCCGTTTTGCATTCCGGCGGTCCTATCTCCTCCGGTGGTCCTTTCTACCTCTTTTCGTGTGTGGGGGTTAAACATTTCCGGATTGGACCGAGTCTTGCCAAGCGGCCTTGGTTTACTACCGGTAGACCGCCTGTCAAGTTTCATACCATTTGGACTTCGTTTGATACTCCAACGGTTAACCGAGGGACCGAGAAGGCCTCGTGTGTGTTGCAGCCCAACACCCCTCCAAAGTGGCCCAAAACCCACCTAAACCCTCTCCATCATCTAGATCGTTCGATCACGATCGCGTGGCCGCAAACCGCACCTCATTTGGACTCTCCTAGCTCCCTCTACCTCTATAAATAGTTCTTCCCCGAAATTCCCGGGCAAACCCTAGCCCCCTCCCTCTCCTCGCATGCCGGACAAAAAATCCAGCCGCCGGACACGTCCGCTTCCTCCGCCGCCGCCAATCGGGAGCCGACATGTGGCAACCCGTGCCCGCGGCCGCCCCGGCCTGCGGAAGCCCGCGGCCGGCCCTCTCCACTGCGCCACCGGGCCGCGCCCCCCGCCGATCCTCTCCGCCCGCGCGCCGCCCTTCTTCCCCCACGTCGGCGCCGAACCCCGCCGCCACCGCGCCGAACCTTGCCGGCCGGAGCAGCTCCGCCGCGGCTGAGCCGTCCCGCATCCGTCCTCCTCGTTGTCCTCGTCGGCGACCGAGCTCCGGCGACCGCACCGGCCCTCTCCGGCGAGCCCCTCGCCCCGGATCCGGCTTACCTTCCTCCGGTGACCTCGAACTCCGGCAGCTACAGTAACTCCGACGGCCTCGGTTTCCATGCGATCTGGATCTAAGATCTAGACTCGGTTGACTCTCTCTGAAACCCTAATTATTTTGCATACTTTGACACATCATAACTTCATCACTGTTGCTCCAATTCGTGCGTGTAGCATATCGAAATGTCCGTCTCAGAGAGTACATCATTTCACCTCATTGAATCATTTTCATTTGACCTCATTTTGATGCCCGAAATGCTGTTGGAAGAGAGCTATTTGAGTTAACTATCGGATCTGCTGCACCAAATAGCTGTTTGTCATTTTTGCCATGATTAATGTGTGCATGATATGCTCCTGAGCTCTACATGTGTTTTATATGCCATGCCATATTTACAGAGGTGCTTACCATGTATTTTTGTAATATGTGTGGTGACTAGCACAAGCTTGCAAAGTAGTGCATTCGTTAATGCTGATTTCAGGGACTTAGAATTTCTCTAAGTCCTTGATCTGTTTTTATCAATATGCCATATGTTCATGTTGTTTCCTAGTGATCCGTGCCTCTTTTGAGGATGATCAGTAAGCATCATTTGTTAATATTGTGGTGCTCTATCCATCCATGTCTTTGTTTGAAATTATAGAGCACCCTAGCTTAAGTCAATCGAGCTCTACTTTTTCTATTTCGGGAATCCTGGTAGATTGTCTACTTGTTAGCGATTTTGCCAAGGATGTTGTTGTTGATCCGTGCATGCTATGTTGTTCTTCTTGCCATGCCTAGCTTCTATGATATGTATTCTTGATGGGTGTATGCTTAGTTTGTCATGCTTTGCTCTGTAGTGAGTGCATTGAGCTCATGAACATGCCTACTCATTAACATATTTGCAAGCTCCAGTTTTTTACAAAGTCTGAGATCTGATTATGTTTTTGCCATGTTCACATGCTTGCAATTGTATTTTCCGATTCCTTTTGGCTCAAGGTCACTAAGGGACTTATGTTAAGTGCTTTGAGTAGCTTCATGACATGCCTTGATTTGCCATGTTAAGTTCCTGTAGCATATAGTTTTCTTGCTCCAAAGTGTGCTACCTGATGTGAAATTCCAGACTTGTGTTAATTTCACCAAGTCTGAAACCTGTTTATCATTTGCACTTTTGCCATGCTTGTTTGAACTTGTTAATGGATGAATTGTCCATAGATCACTGTTCATCTTTTGTCAAGCATCATGAGTGGATCCCTGCCATGTATTTTGTTGCCATGTTTGAGTGTTGTAGCATAATTATCTTGATGCATTTAGATGGCTACTTGCTGTTTATCGCAGACCGGTACCATATTTGTTTTGCTTGCCATTTCCAAACCGTGCATCCGATTTCGGTGATCCTTATATCGATTTCAACCGAAATCACCTCAACTTTCCAGTGGCACTCTTGGATTTACAAGTTGAGTCCAGGTTCAATCATTCTTTGTCAAATCTTGCATATGCATCACATATCGCATCCCGCATAGCATACCTTGTTTGCATCATGTTGTTCGAGCTTTGCATGTGTTTGATTGTGTTACTTTTGCTTGTTTGTCTTGTTTGGGTAGAACCGGGAGACGAGTTCGCTAATGAGGAGCCCATTGAGTTTTCTTACGAGGACCAAGTCAACTCTGACAACTTTGCAGGCAAGATGATCATACCCTCGAAATCACTTCTATCTTTGCTTGCTAGATGCTCGCTCTTTTGCGATGCCTATGCTACGATACCTACCACTTGCTTATCATGCCCCCCAAATTGCCATGTCAAACCTCTAACCCACCATGTCCTAGCAAACCGTTGATTGGCTATGTTACCACTTTGCTCAGCCCCTCTTATAGCGTTTCTAGTTGCAGGTGAAGATTGGAAACCGTTCCTTGTTGGAACATTGTTTATTGTTGGGATATCACTATATTATCTTGTTATATTAATGCATCCATATACTTTGTAAAGGGTGGAAGGCTCGGCCTTTTGCCTAGTGTTTTGTTCCACTCTTGCCGCCCTAGTTTCCGTCATATCGGTGTTATGTTCCTGGATTTTGCGTTCCTTACGCGGTTGGGTGATAATGGGAACCCCTTGACAGTTTGCCTTGAATAAAACTCCTCCACCAATGCCCAACCTTGGTTTTACCATTTGCCACCTAGCCTTTTTCCCTTGGGTTTCGCGGACTCAAGGGTCATCTTTATTTTAAACCCCCGGGCCAGTGCTTCTCTTAGCGTTGGTCCAACCCAGAGCACCGTGCGGGGCCGTCCCTTGGCAACTTGGGTTACGTTGGCTCCCGTATGCTTAGCTTATCCGGTGTGCCCTGAGAACGAGATATGTGCAGCTCCTATCGGGATTTGTCAGCACATTCGGGCGGTGTTGCTGGACTTGTTTTACCATTGTCGAAGTTGTCTTGTAGAATTGGGATACCGAGTCTGATCGGAATGTCTCGGGAGAAGGTTTATCCTTCGTTGACCGTGAGAGCTTGTGATGGGCTAAGTTGGGACTCCCCTGCAGGGATTTGAACTTACGAAAGCCGTGCCCGCGGTTATGGGCAGATGGGAATTTGTTAATGTCCGGTTGTAGATAGCTTGAACCTTAACTTAAATAAAATGAATCAACTGCGTGTGTTACCGTGATGGTCTCTTCTCGGCGGAGTCCGGGAAGTGAACACGGTGTTGGAGTAATGTTTGCCATAGGTTGTTCTATAGTTCTTCGTTCATGCCTTGCCTTCTCTTCTCGCTCTCTCTTTTGCGAACAGGTTAGCCACCATATATGCTAGTCGCTTGCTGCAGCTCCACATATTACCTTGCCTTACCTATAAGCTTAAATAGTCTTGATCGCGAGGGTGCGAGATTGCTGAGTCCCCGTGGCTCACAGATTACTTCCAAACCAGATGCAGGGCCTGATGATTCCATTCTAGATGATGCGCTTGAGCTCAAGTGGGAGTTCGACGAAGACTCACGCTGTTACTATGTGTCTTTCCCTGATGATCAGTAGTGGTGCCCAGTCAGGGCGATCGGGACCATGTCGCTTGTTGGGGTTGATCTTTTTATTTTGGTGCCGTAGTCGGACCATGAGTGTATTGGATGATTGTAATGTTATTAATGTACTTTGTGTGTCGTGGCGAGTGTAAGCCAACTATGTACCTTTTCCCCTATTATCTATTTACATGGGTTGTTGTGAAGATTACCTTACTTGCGACATTTCTTTCAATGCGGTTATGCCTCTAAGTCGTGCTTCGACACGTAGGAGATATAGCCGCATCGAGGGCGTTACAAGTTGGTATCAGAGCCTTCCCCGACCTTAGGAGCCCCCCTGCTTGATCGAATTAGCTGACGAGTTGAGTCTAGAAAAAATGTTTTGAGTCATTTAGGAATTATATATCGGAGAGTTTAGGAATTCTTTTACTCCCCAGTCCCTTCATCGCTCTGCTAAGGCATCCTGACATAGAGTTCTGACTCTTCTCTTCTCAAATTTCACTAATTTTTTTAGGATCACACGGGTATCTTGGAATCGTTCCGATCGATTTGTGACGAGAACATTGTTCTTGGTGCCTACTGTCATTTAGGGGTTGTGGCAGTGTCCCGGGGAGTCGAGCTCCGAGGTGTTATCGTCACAATTTTACCGTTGCAGTTCTGGAATACCTGAGTTTAGTTCGCTGGCATCGAAAATCTCTTTTATGCAGTTGTTGGTGAGATAACCTCGACGCCACCGAGTACTGGGGCAGGAGTTCGGGAGTATTGCCATAACTTGTATAATGGATGCTTTTCAAAGGTTGAGGTAGACGATTTCCGAAGTTTTTCTCGGTTATGTGTTGAAGGATGGATACAGCTGGATGTAGGATTTGCTAGATTTGGGTGAGATATTATGCTTCCCCTGTATCCCCAACACCTGATTGCATAACCGGAAAGGTTCGGGAGTTTCATAGGTGGGAATTCTTGTAGCTCTAGTTCTTCTTCCACGGATATTTGGTTTGAGATTGGGTGATCCTTACCGAGTATTCATTCTTGCTCCGTACCTTGTTGATTTTATTCCTCTACCTAAATTCTAAGTGGCTTCTCAATTTATGGATATGTGACCATTTCAATTGGAATGCATTCGTTCATTTTGTTCGGATGTGAAGACTATATGTTGCAATTTCTACCCGTTTGGTTCAGCTTCAATATTTTGTCAATCAATGTGCTAATGGATGTCAACCTCTTCAGGATGGATCCTCCAACACGCACGACTCCGAATCCTGATTCGCCACCACCACCTCCACCTCCGGAGGCATGGCAAGCTGTGATGGCCACTACCAATGCAAACACGCAGCTGATCATGCAAATTCTTCAAGAGCGCAACCAAGCGAACCAAGGCAACCAAGGCAACAATCAGAATCACTTTGCTACACTCAACCAGTTCCTTGCTAACGAGCCAAAGACCTTCAGCAATTGTGTTGAGGCAACTGACGCTGATGATTGGCTCGTGGACTTATGCAAGCATTTCGAGTGCAGTAACGTCAGGCCTGAGGAATTTGTCAAGTTCGCTTCCTTCCAACTCAAAGACCAAGCTGCAGAATGGTTTTAGCAGTACAAAGATTCCAGAGGAGGCCGTGTGATTACCTGGGATGAATTCCGTCAAGACTTCAAAGCTCACCATATTCCTCAGAGCGTGGTTGAAAGCAAGCGTGAGGAATTCCGCAACCTGAAGCAAGGCTCTATGTCTGTCTATGAGTACAGCAAGATGTTTCAGAAGCTCGCCCGTTTTGCTAAGCAGGACGTCCCTGACGAGAAGAGCATGATATACCAGTTCAGGGGTGGTCTCAGAGAAGAAATCCAGCTAGCTCTTGTTCTCTTTGAGCCCATGAGGTACGATGGGTTTTACAACATGGCATTGAAGCAACAGGCTGCTCAAATGAAGTGCGGTGCTTCCAAGAAGCGAGTCAGAGATGCTACTCCTTCTTCCTCAACTCAAGTGGCTAAGCAGCAGAAGTATTGGCTTCCTCCTCCTCCGTTTCTTCAGCCGTATCAACAGAAGAGCAAAGGTGGCAGTGGATCTTCCCACCCACCCAACCCTGGCTTTTAGAACAAGACTTCGTCTCATGCTCCAAGATCGAGTGCTCCGTATCACTGTCCGCTTTCAGAGGTCACGTGCAACAAGTGCCAACAGAAGGGTCACTATGCCAACAAATGCTTCAATCAGAGGCGTCTCCCACCTCCTCCTCCTGTGAGATCGGCAAGTACAGCTGTGGTCAAGCATAACCCCAAGCACGCCAAGGTCAACTTGATGAATGCAGCTCAGGCAGAGGACTTGTCAGATGTCATCATGGGTAACTTTCCCGTTAACTCTATTCCAGCTAAAGTTCTTTCTGACACTGGTGCATCGCATTGTTTCATGTCAAGATCATTTGTTCCCAAGCATGACTTCGTTTCGCAAATGTTGGGTAAACCTATGGGAGTGGTTTCTCCGGCTAAGTCTATGAGGGCTACTTCAATAGTCCCGGATGTTTCTATCATGATGGGTGATTTCAAGTTTCTTTCTTCTCCAATGGTCCTTGGTAACTCGGATATTGATCTTATTCTTGGAATGGATTGGCTTTCTAAGCACAAGGCTCAGCTTGATTGTGCTGCCAGGCAGATTCAATTGACTCATTCGTCTGAGGATGTAATTGTCTTTGCCGCTAATGACGATACAATCCGTCTGTTTTCTCTCAATGAGAAGGGTGAACTGGATGCCATCTCTCAAATTCCAGTCATTTGCGAATATCAAGACGTCTTTCTAGAAGAGCTTCCAGGAATGCCTTCGCACCGGCCAGTTGAATTCGTCATCGATCTTGAGCCTGGCACGAAACCGGTTTGCAAACGTCCTTACAAGCTCGGACCTGAAGAGTTGAAGGAGCTGAAGAAGCAACTCGATATTCAAGAGCGAATGGGTCTAATCCGACCTAGTTCTTCTCCATGGGGTTGTGGAGTACTTTTTGTGAAGAAGAAGGATGGAACGGACCGACTTTGTGTTGACTACCGTCCATTGAACAAGAAGACTATCAAGAACAAGTACCCACTTCCCAACATCAATGAGCTGTTCGAACAACTCAAAGGTGCCCAAGTATTCTCCAAGCTTGATCTCCGTATGGGTTATCACCAGATTCGTATCCGTGAGCAAGATATTCCCAAGACGGCTTTCAGAACAAGCTATGGTTCATATGAATACACTGTCATGTCTTTTGGCCTCGTCAATGCTCCTCCAACTTTCTCTCGCATGATGAACTTCATCTTCAACGCCTACACTAATGAATTCATTTTGGTCTATCTCGATGACATTCTGGTCTTTTCAAAGAACAAGGAAGATCATGCCAAGCACTTGCATTTGGTGCTTGATAAGCTCAGGGAACATCAGTTCTACGCCAAGTTCTCAAAGTGCGAGTTTTGGCTCGATGAGGTTCTATATCTTGGGCATATCATCTCTGCGAAGGACATTGCGGTGAATCCTGAGAAGGTGTCTGCAATTGTGAATTGGGAACCACCTCAGAACGTGAAGCAACTCTGCAGCTTCCTCGGTCTCGCAAGCTACTGTCGAAGGTTCGTGGAGAACTTTTCAAAGATCGCGAAGCCTCTTTCAAACCTTCTCCAGAAGCACGTCAAGTACGTTTGGTCTCCGGAATGTGACATCGCTTTCAACACTTTGAAAGAGAAATTGGTCACTGCTCCAGTTCTGACTCCTCCTGATGAATCCAAACCGTTCGAGGTCTTCTGCGATGCCTCTCTTCAAAGTCTTGGTGCAGTGTTGATGCAAGAGAAGAAACTTGTGGCTTATACCTCTCGCCAATTGAAGCCCAACGAGAAGAACTACCCCACTCATGACCTCGAGTTGGCGGCAGTTGTGCATGCTCTGTTGACTTGGAGACATCTCTTATTGGGAAGAAAAGTGGACATCTTCACTGACCACAAGAGTCTCAAGTACATCTTCACTAAGCCTAATCTCAATCTCAGGCAGACTCATTGGGTCGAAATGATTCAAGAGTATAATCCGAGTATCGAGTATACTCCAGGCAAGGCCAATGTGATTGCTGACGCTATGAGCAGGAAGGCTTACTGCAATAGTATGATTCTCAAGCCTTACCAACCCGAGCTTTGTGAAGCTTTCCGCAAAATCAATTTGCAAGTTGTTCCTCAAGGTTTCCTCGCCAACCTTCAAGTCTCTCCTACTTTGGAAGATCAGATTCACAAGGCTCAACTTCTTGATGCTATGGTGAAGAAGGTGAAGATTGGGATTGCCAAGAGTCAACCCAAGTACAAGTGCTACCGCCTTGATGACAAGGATACTCTCTTCTTAGAGGATCGTATTGTTGTGCCTAAAGGTGACCTTCGTAAAGTTATCATGAATGAGGCTCACAATTCACTCCTCTCCATCCACCCTGGGAGTGCGAAGATGTATCAGGACCTCAAGCAAGCTTATTGGTGGACTCGAATGAAGCACAAGATTTCTCAGTTCGTGAATGAATGTGATGTCTGTAGAAGAGTGAAGGCAGAACACCAAAGGCCAGCTGGTCTCCTCCAACCTCTTGCCATTCCAGAATGGAAGTTTGACCACATTGAGATGGACTTCGTGACTGGGTTTCCAAAGTCCAAGCGTGGCAATGATGCTATATTCGTTGTCATCGACAAACTCACTAAAGTGGCTCACTTTCTGCCTATCAAAGAGTCTATCTCTGCAGCTCAATTGGCGGAACTTTATACCTCTCGGATTGTCTCTTTGCACGGCATTCCACAGGTGATCTCTTCAGACCGTGGTAGCATCTTTACCTCCAAGTTTTGGGATTCTTTTCAGAAGGCCATGGGCACCAACATCCGCTTCAGCACCGCTTTCCATCCTCAAACTAGCGGTCAAGTCAAGCGTGTCAATCAGATTCTTGAAGATATGCTCAGGGCTTGCGTTATCTCCTTCGGTATGAAGTGGGAAGATTGTCTTCCATACGCCGAATTCTCCTACAACAACAGTTTTCAAGCAAGTTCGGGCAAGGCCCCATTCAAAATTCTGTATGGCAGGAAGTGCCGTACTCCTCTCAACTGGTCATAAACCGGTGAACGTCAACTTCTGGGAAATGACTTGATCACAGAGGCAGAGGAGATGTGCAAAGTCATTCGTGATAACCTCAAAGCAGCGCAATCGTGCCAGAAGAGCTACTATGATAGTAAGCACCGTGATTTGGTTTTCGAGATCGGAGACCATGTTTACCTCCGCGTCTCTCCAATGAAAGGTACTCGTCGCTTCGGTATCAAAGGGAAGCTTGCCCCTAGATACGTGGGTCCTTTCAAGATCGTCAGCAAGAGAGGCGATCTCGCCTATCAACTCGAGCTTCCTTCAAACTTTGCAAATGTGCACGACGTGTTCCATGTCTCTCAGCTACGCAGGTGCTTCAAGACTCCTGACCGCACCGTCAACTTCGAAGACATTGATCTCCAAGAAGACCTTTCTTATCGTGAGCATCCCGTTGCTATTCTTGAAGAGACTGAACGCAAGACTCGCAATAAGTCAATCAAATTCCTCAAAGTCAAGTGGTCACACCATTCCGATCGTGAAGCCACCTGGGAACGCGAGGATCACCTCCGTTCTGAGTAGCCGGCATTCTTCTAGTCCTAGATCTCGGGACGAGATCCTTTCGTAGTGGTGGAGTGTTGTAACACCCCAGATGTAATTTACCTTATATGATCTCCAACTCTTGCCGTTTACGGCACTAAGTTATTTTATTTCGGGTTTTTGTCTCCGTGTGTTGTTGCTGTTGTCATGCATCTCATATCATGTCATCATGTGCATTACATTTGCATACGTGTTCGTCTCATGCATCCGAGCATTTTCCCCGTTATCCGTTTTGCATTCCGGTGCTCCTATCTCCTCCGGTGGTCCTTTCTACCTCTTTTCGTGTGTGGGGGTTAAACATTTCCGGATTGGACCGAGTCTTGCCAAGTGGTCTTGGTTTACTACCGGTAGACCGCCTGTCAAGTTTCGTACCATTTGGACTTCGTTTGATACTCCAACGGTTAACCGAGGGACCGAGAAGGCCTCCTGTGTGTTGCAGCCCAACACCCCTCCAAAGTGGCCCAAAACCCACCTAAACCCTCTCCATCATCTAGATCGTTCGATCACGATCGCGTGGCCGCAAACCGCACCTCATTTGGACTCTCCTAGCTCCCTCTACCTCTATAAATAGTTCTTCCCCGAAATTCCCGGCAAACCCTAGCCCCCTCCCTCTCCTCGCGTGCCGGACAAAAATCCAGCTGCCGGACACATCCGCTTCCTCCGCCGCCGCCAACCGGGAGCCGACACGTGGCAACCGGCGCCCGCTGCCGCCGCGGCCGGCCCTCTCCACTGCGCCACCGGGCCGCGCCCCGCGCCGATCCTCTCCGCCCGCGCGCCGCCCTTCTTCCCCCACGCCGGCGCCGAACCCCGCCGCCACCGCGCTGAACCTCGCCGCCACCGCGCTGAACCTCGCCGGCCGGAGCAGCTCCACCGTGGCTGAGCCGTCCCACCTCCGACCTCCTCGTCGTCCTCGTCGGCAATCGAGCTCCGGCGACCGCACCGGCCTGCACCACGCCGGCCCTCTCCGGCGAGCCCCTCGCCCCGGATCCGGCTTACCTTCCTCCGGTGACCTCGAACTCCGGCAGCTACAGTAACTTCGGCGGCCTCGGTTTCCGTGTGATCTGGATCTGAGATCTAGACTCGGTTGACTTTCTCCCTGAAACCCTAATTATTTTGCATACTTTGACGCATCATAACTTCATCACCGTTGCTCCAATTCGTGCGTGTAGCATATTGAAATGTTCGTCTCAGAGAGTACATCATCTCATCTCATTGCATCATTTTCATTTGAGCTCATCTTGATGCCCGAAATGCTGTTGGAAGAGAGCTATTTGAGTTAATTGTCAGATCTGCTGCACCAAATAGCTGTTTGTCATTTTTGCCATGATTAATGTGTGCATGATATGCTCCTGAGCTCTACATGTGTTTTGTTATATGACATGCCATCTTTATAGAGGTGCTTACCATGTATTTTTGTGATATGTGTGGTGACTAGCACAAGCTTGCAAAGTAGTGCATTCGTTAATGCTGATTTCAGGGACTTAGAATTTCTCTAAGTCCTTGATCTGTTTTTATCAATATGCCATATGTTCATGTTGTTTCCTAGTGATCCGTGCCTCTTTTGAGGATGATCAGTAAGGATGATTTGTTAATATTGTGGTGCTCTATCCATCCATGTCTTTGTTTGCAATTATGGAGCACCCTAGCTTGAGTCAATCGAGCTCTAATTTTGCAATTTCGTGAATCCTGGCAGATTGTCTACTTGTTAGCGATTTTGCCGAGGATGTTGTTGTTGATCTGTGCATGCTATTTTGTTGTTCTTGCCATGCCTAGATTCTATGATATGTATTATTGATGGGTGTATGCTTAGTTTGTCATGCCTTGCTCTGTAGTGAGTGCATTGAGCTCATGAACATGCCTACTCGTTAACATATTTGCATCCTCTAGTTTTTTACTAAGTCTGAGATCTGATTATGTTTTTGCCATGTTCACATGCTTGGAATTGTATTTTCCGATCCCTTTTGGCTCAAGGTCACTAAGGGGCTTTTGTTAAGTGCTGTGAGTAGCTTCATGTCATGCCTTGCTTTGCCATGTTAAGTTCCTGTAGCATATAGTTTTCTTGCTCCAAAGTGTGCTACCTGATGTGAAATTCCAGACTTGTGTTAATTTCACTAAGTCTGAAACCTGTTTATCATTTGCACTTTTGCCATGCTTGTTTGAACCTGTTAATGGATGAATTGGCCGTAGCTCAGTGTTCATCTTTTGTCAAGAATCATGAGTGGATCCCTGCCATGTATTTTTTTGACATGTTTGATTGCTGTAGCATACTTATCTTGATGCATTTAGATGGCTACTTGTTGTTTATCGTAGACCGGTATCATATTTGTTTTGCTTGCCATTTCCAAACCGTGCATCCGATTCCGGTGATCCTTATATCGATTTCAACCGAAATAACCTCACCTTTCCAGTGGCACTCTTGGATTTCCAAGTTGAGGCCAGGTTCAATCATTCTTTGTCAAATCTTGCATATGCATCACATATCGCATCCCGCATAGCATACCTTGTTTGCATCATGTTGTTCGAGCTTTGCACGTGGTTGATTGTGTTCCTTTTGCTTGATTGTCTTATTTGGGTAGAGCCGGGAGATGAGTTCTCTAATGAGGAGCCCATTGAGTTTGCTTACGAGGACCAAGTCAACTCTGACAACTTCGCAGGCAAGATGATCATACCCTCGAAATCACTTCTATCTTTGCTTGCTAGATGCTCGCTCTTTTGCTATGCCTATGATACAATACCTACCACTTGCTTATCATGCCCCCCAAATTGCCATGTCAAACCTCTAACCCACCATGTCCTAGCAAACCGTTGATTGGCTATGTTACCGCTTTGCTCAGCCTCTCTTATAGCGTTGCTAGTTGTAGGTGAAGATTGGAGACCGTTCCTTGTTGGAACATTGTTTATTGTTGGGATATAACTATATTATCTTGTTATCTTAATGCATATATATACTTGGTAAAGGGTGGAAGGCTTGGCCTTTTTCCTAGTGTTTTGTTCCACTCTTGCCGCCTAGTTTCCGTCATATCGGTGTTATGTTCCCGGATTTTGCGTTCCTTACGCGGTTGGGTGATAATGGGAACCCCTTGACAGTTCGCCTTGAATAAAACTCCTCCAGCAATGCCCAACCTTGGTTTTACCATTTGCCACCTAGCCTTTTTCCCTTTGGTTTCGCGGACTCAAGGGTCATCTTTATTTTGAACCCTCGGGCAAGTGCTTCTCTAAGCGTTGGTCCAACCCAGAGCATCATGCGGGGCCGTCCCTTGGCAACTTGGGTTACGTTGGCTCCCGTACGCTTAGCTTATCCGGTCTGCCCTGAGAACGAGATATGTGCAGCTCCTATCAGGATTTGTCAGCACATTTAGGCGGTGTTGCTGGACTTGTTTTACCATTGTCGAAGTTGTCTTGTAGAACCGGGATACCGAGTCTGATCGGAATGTCTCGGGAGAAGGTTTATCCTTCCTTGACCGTGAGAGCTTGTGATGGGCTAAGTTTGGACTCCCCTGCAGGGATTTGAACTTTTGAAAGTCGTGCCCGTGGTTATGGGCAGATGGGAATTTGTTAATGTCCGGTTGTAGATAACTTGAACCTTAACTTAAAGAAAATGAATCAACTGCGTGTGTTACCGTGATGGTCTCTTCTCGGCGGAGTCCGGGAAGTGAACACGGTGTTGGAGTAATGTTTGCCGTAGGTTGTTCTATAGTTCTTCGTTCGTTCCTTGCCTTCTCTTCTCGCTCTCTTTTGCGAACAGGTTAGCCACCATATATGCTAGTCGCTTGCTGCAGCTCCACATATTACCTTGCCTTACCTATAAGCTTAAATAGTCTTGATCGCGAGGGTGCGAGATTGCCAAGTCCCCGTGGCTCACGGATTACTTCCAAACCAGATGCAGGGCCCGATGATTCCGTTCCAGATGATGCGCTTGAGCTCAAGTGGGAGTTCGACGAAGACTCACGCCGTTACTATGTGTCTTTCCCTGATGATCAGTAGTGGTGCCCAGTCGGGGCGATCGGGACTATGTCGCTTGTTGGGGTTGATCTTTTTATTTTGGTGCCATAGTCGGACCATGAGTGTATTGGATGATTGTAATGTTATTCATGTACTTTGTGTGTCCTGGCGAGTGTAAGCCAAATATGTACCTTTTCCCCTATTATCTATTTACATGGGTTGTTGTGAAGATTACCTTACTTGCGACATTGCTTTCAATGCGGTTATGCCTCTAAGTCGTGCTTCGGCACGTAGGAGATATAGCCGCATTGAGGGCGTTATAGGCCCCTTCTGGGCGGCAGGCGCAGGCGACCTCGCCCCATCCTCGGGTCAAGAAGATGCTGCCCGGGGGGAAGGCCCCGACTTCTGCCCCGTGGCCAGGCTGCAGCACCCGGCGTGTTGCAGCGACAGCTCGAGCGGCCCCCTCGGTGGCATCTCCTCGGCAAAGAACCACGGGAACTGAATCCATGTGCCCACACCACGAACTCGCGCGAGGAGCCCGTTTTGGAGAACCAAGGTATCAATCCGGTAGGAGGCCACACACGAGTCCCTCGCACCTACACAAACAAATAAACTCCTCGCAACCAACGCGATAAAGGGGTTGTCAATCCCTTCACGGTCACCTACGAGAGTGAGATCTGATAGATATGATAAGATAATATTTTTGTTATTTTTATGATAAAGAGAAATAAAGATGCAAGTAAAATAAATGGCAAAGGAAATAACTAAGTATTGGAAGATTAATATGATGGAAAATAGACCCGGGGGCCATAGGTTTCACTAGAGGCTTCTCTCGAGAGCATAAGTATTACGGTGGGTGAACAAATTACTGTTGAGCAATTAACAGAATTGAGCATAGTTATGAGAATATCTAGGTATGATCATGTATATAGGCATCACGTCCAAGACAAGTAGACCGCCTCATGCCTGCATCTACTACTATTACTCCACACATCGACCGCTATCCACCATGCATCTAGAGTATTAAGTTCAAGAGAACAGAGTAACGCTTTAAGCAAGATGACATGATGTAGAGGGATAAACTCATGCAATATGATATAAACCCCATCTTATTATCTTTGATGGCAACAATACAATACGTGCCTTGCTGCCCCTACTGTCACTGGGAAAGGACACTGCAAGATTGAACCCAAAGCTAAGCACTTCTCCCATTGCAAGAAAGATCAATCTAGTAGGCCAAACCAAACTGATAATTCGAGGAGACTTGCAAAGATAACCAATCATACATAAAAGAATTCAGAGAAGATTCAAATATTGATCATAGACAAACTTATCATAAACCCACAATTCATCGATCTCAAAAAACACACTGCAAAAGAAGATTACATCGAATAGATCTCCACAAGAGAGGGGGAGAACTTTGTATTGAGATCCAAAAAGAGAGAAGAAGACATCTAGCTAATAACTATGGACCCGTAGGTCTGAAGTAAACTACTCACACTTCATCGGAGAGGCTATGGTGTTGATGTAGAAGCCCTCCGTGATCGATACCCCCTCCGGCGGAGCTCCGGAAAAGGCCCCAAGATGGGATCTCGTGGATATAGAAAGTTATGGCGGTGGAATTAGGGTTTTGGCTCCGCATCTGGTAGTTTGGGGGTACATAGGTATATATAGGAGGAAGGAGTACGTCGGTGGAGCAACGTGGGCCCCACGAGGGTGGATGGCGCGCCTGGGGGCTAGGCGCCCCCTACCTCGTGCCTTCCTCGTTGATTGCTTGACGTTGGGTCCAAGTCCTCTGGATCATGTTCGTTCCGAAAATCACGTTCCCGAAGGTTTCATTCCGTTTGGACTCCGTTTGATATTCTTTTTCTGCGAAACCCTAAAATAGGCAAAAAAACAACAATTCTGGGCTGGGCCTCCGGTTAGTAGGTTAGCCCCCAAAATAATATAAAAGTGTATAATAAAGCCCAATAATGTCCAAAACAGGATATAATATAGCATGGAACAATCAAAAATTATAGATATGTTGGAGACGTATCACCCTCAGTGTGGGTTCGTGGGCCGGCTAGTGTGTAACCTCACCCTGGCCACCGTGGTCGTGGCCCGCGCGACACTGGGCACTGCCGCCCTCTTCGGAGCCATGCACGTGGGCGTACAGAGGGAGCGGGAAGCCAGACGGTGGCCACTCGTACCAAGGTGACGCCACCTCCTACCTTTCGCCGGCATCGCGAGGGCGGCTGAACCTCTTCTTCGGTGGTAGCGGTTCAGGCTCCTCCTAAGGGACCTTTCCATTTTCCTCCGCAGAAAACCTCCTGATCGGTGCCATGGGAGCTATGGCAAGATGGCAAGACAAGGAAGAAGAAGTGGACAGCGAGAAGACGGAGATGAGCAAGAGGTGCTCCGCCCGGCCCCTCATTTATAGCCTGAGAGAGGCCAACTGCCGGCCTCGATGATCCCACGCGATGATGATTTTTCTCTGCATGCAATGGAGTCTCGTCAAGTCGAACGGTTGCCGAGGCAGTGTGGGGAAGCGGAGGCACCCGCGTCCCATCAATCTCCATGGGTCGACCAAGGCCGCAGGCGGTTAGGGCCCACTTCGCTCCGCACTTGCCCTTTGGCTTCGCCTCAAAGCCAAGTTCGAGCGCGCCTTGGGCCAGGGGGCTACTATCGGTGTTCTGGGAACGGGGGTACCCAGACTTGCCTGCCTGTGGCCCACGGCATGGCTCCATCGACGGCCTGGTACGACCCAGCTTCAACATCAACAACTCAAGACCCTCGCGAGGGGCCAAGCCTCACGAGGCAGACGACACCAAGAGCTCTACGGGGGGCGGCCTCCCCAGGGTGGCTCCCGAGGAGCAGAGATTTCTGCAAGGCTCACCTCGCGAGGTTCAGGTGACGTGAGCCATGATGACCAAGGCCAGGCGGGCGCCAGTGGGCGTAGTGTACTAGTTTCCTCTTTGGTGCTAAGGAGGCAAGCGCAGGCGCGGAGTCTCGAGGAATCAGCCAAATGTTTCCATTCCCGTGCAACAAGACCAAGACCGGCAGGACGGCAGGACGGAGGTCATCACCGAGCCCACCGCGGCATCACCACCAGAGGCTTTTGCACGCGGAGACTACTTTTGTCAGGATAGCATGTACTAGTTGTCTCCCTTCAAATTTGGGCATTGTGGGATCCCTTCCCACCTTCATTTGGGAAGAGGACCAAGGCCACTATAAATAGGACCTAGCCACCATAGAGGGGGACGAATCATTCAGATCATCCTCGGACCCACCAGCTCAATGAGCACAAGAACACCTCTCCTCCGGAGGTTGTTCTCCACTGTACTAGTTCATCCTCAGCCCCTCGAGGTCAATCCACCACAAAGCAGGAGTATGGTTTTACACCACAAGGTGGCCCGAACCTGGGTAAACTGCTATGTCTCTTTCCGATTCGGGTCGTCGAGCTAGGGGAGGACGAGTTCTTCGCACGTACCCCTGAGTTTGAACCTCTCAAGGGTCTTTGGAACCCGAAATCTGACGTTGTCTTCATTGTCCAACGTCAACAATTTTGGCATATAATATTTTTATGGGGGCTCACAATCACAAAAGATTTCAAGGATAGTGTATTTGCACATGAATCTTCTCTTCCCTTATTAGTTCTTTCATGAATTGCATCATTGACCAATGCTATGTTTGTCAATCTCCAATAAAATTTTCTACTTATACTTTTCCTTATTTGATGTCATTACTTACCATAAGATTAATATATGATCTTTTTCATTTATTTCCTTTCTTTTTATTGCAACATGAAAGTAAAGAAAGCAAAACTCAAATTAAACTTTATTACATATATCGCACACGATTACAAAGATAGATCACTAAGCAAACTCTCGAAAAGAAAGGATCGAACTAAACTTTTATTCATCTAAAGCAAAAGATAACTATGGGCCGAACTAAGATAAGTAAAGGCAAAAGATAGCGGAGGTGATACGATACCGGGGCACCTCCCCCAAGCTTGGGTAAGCCAAGGGGAGTGCCCATACCCGATACTCAATTTTCTTTTGGTGATGAAGAAGGATGTGGTGGTGGTGATGGAGTAGCAATCTTGGCCTTCATGATCAAGAGATTCTCCAATCTACGTATGACGCTCCAGAGGAAGGTGATGTGCTCTTGTAATAGAATATTTTCGTGCGTGAGATATTTATTTTGCACACGAACCGTTTCAATGATCCAAAAGGCTTCAATCTTCGTGGGGGTAAGATAATCATAGTAGGGTTTAAGGATATCTTCTTCTTCCTCCTTGGCTGGAAGGGCTTGCTCAACCACCGACACTTGGTCTCCGATGGCCTCCTTGCTTTTGCCCCCTCAGAGAGGTTCTTCGGGCTCTTCTCTCTTCAACTCGATCTTCATCAACCAAGCATCCTCTTCCACATGGTTGGGGGAAGAAGAAGACATGATGCCTGGCTCAACAGATCTGACCGAAAATAGCAAGAAAAGAAAACAGAAGATTTCTCCGTGATACGGCGGTCAATAGGTTCGGGGAGTATATAATTTTTTTATCTTGCGAAAAAAGCAAACGGAAGAAAAATAGAGTCCGAAAGGTACCAGAGGTGGGCACAACCCACCACCAAGATGACCTTCCTGATTGTTTCTTATTTTCCTAATTTTTGTTATATTCCAAAACTGACAAAAAATATTTTTGCAGATTTTTCGGAGTCCGTTTACTTACCGTATCACGTACCTCCTCTTTTTCACGATTCTGGAGTGTTTCAGAAGGTTTCTTTTATGTGTTCTTCTGGTGGCATAGTTTGGATAATATTGCTTTCAACATTAATGGGCGTACCTGAGATATAATGTTTTATTCGTTGCTGATTAACAACCTTTGGGTTAGTACCTTCGGCATTATTTATTTTGATAGCTCTAGATCGATAAACCTCCTTGATAACATAGGGTCCTTCCCATTTGGAGAGGAGCTTTCCTACAAAGAATTTGAAACAAGAGTTGTACAAAAGAACATATTCTCCAACTTCGAACTCACGCTTTTGGATTCTTTTATCATGCCATCTTCTAACCTTTTCTTTAAATAACTTGGTATTTTCATAAGCTTGGGTTCTCCATTCATCTAATGAACTAATATCAAATAATCTCTTTTCACAGGCAAGTTTAAAATCATAGTTGAATTCTTTGATTGCCCAATAAGCTTTATGTTCTAACTCAAGAGGCAAATGGCAAGCTTTTCCATAAACCATTTTATAAGGAGACATACTATCGGTGTCAAAACCGGCGGATCTCGGGTAGGGGGTCCCGAACTGTGCGTCTAAGGCGGATGGTAACAGGAGGCAAGGAACACGATGTTTTAACCAGGTTTGGGCCCTCTTGATGGAGGTAAAACCCTATGTCCTGCTTGATTAATATTGATGATATGGATAGTACAAGAGTAGATCTACCACGAGATCAGAGAGGCTAAACCCTAGAAGCTAGCCTATGGTATGATTGTATGTTGTAGTTGTTGTGTCCTACGGACTAAAACCCTCCGGTTTATATAGACACCGGAGAGGGTTAGGGTTACACAAGGTCGGTTACAAAGGAGGAGATATCCATATCCGTATTGCCTAGCTTGCCTTCCATGCCAAGTAGAGTCCCATCCGGACACGAGACGAAGTCTTCAGTCTTGTATCTTCATAGTCTAATAGTCCGGCCAATGGAGATAGTCCGGCTGTCCGGAGACCCCCTAATCCAGGACTCCCACATTAGCCCCTGAACTAGGCTTCAATGATGATGAGTCCGGTGCGCAATATTGTCTTCGGCATTGCAAGGCGGGTTCCTCCTCCGAATATACCAGGGGAGAATTTGAATATAAGGATAGTGTCCGACCCTGCAAAATAAGTTCCACATACCACCGTAGAGATAATAATATTTCCACAAATCTAATTTGCTGACTTGTTTCGGCAACACGACATTAAGCCGTGGCCCGGTCATTATTCGAACCGTTTTCTTTAACTAGCCCCGCACATAACGCGAGGCAGTTTTTTGACACGTCTCGTCGAAGCAGAGATCGTGTCCCCTTATTTCAGGATTCTCATCAATACGGGCATGGGTAACCCAACCGTGTCTAGGACTCCTAGATTATAGGAAAGTGCCAAACAGCTACGGAGAGGACGCTTGATATTCGCCCTCTTTATAAAGGGGCAAGGCTTTTACCTTTTTCCCTCCCGTGCTCAATTGAATCCTTCCCCCGCCTCGAGTTCTAACACCCAAAGCCCATGTCAGGTGCTCTGGACCTTCAGTCATGTCCGGATCTAGCCTTCAAGGCCAATGGATACCCTCCTCCGTTATGGAAGAAGACATCGAGAAGTTGAGGGAGGCCAGATACCTGACCGCCAAGGTTTCGCATCGGCTGCCTGCCCGAGGGCAGGTCGTCCCTACTCTTGAACCCAACGAAGACGTCGTGTTCATCTCCCACTTCCTCCAAGGACTAGGCCTCACTCTGGATCCCTTCGTTAGGGGGTTGATGTTTTATTACAGGCTAGATTTCCACGATCTAGCCCCGGACTCCTTTCTCCACATCTCGACATTCATTGTCATGTGTGAGGCCTTCCTCCACATTACCCCTCACTTCGGCCTTTGGCTCAAGACCTTTGATGTGAAGCCGAAGATGGTCGAGGGGCAGTATGCAGCGTGCAGAGGCGCATTAATAAGCAAGATAGCAGGAGCTCCGTGGCCCAAAGGTTCCTTTCCAGAGGTGTCCGGATTATGGCAACAAGAGTGGTTTTACATCACAGCTCCCAGAAGTGCCAAGTGGGTGGCTGCCCCTGCTTTCCGCTCAGGCCCTCCACCACAACTGATGTCATGGATTAGCAGAGGGCTGAGCTGGGGTCCCGCTAAGGATGTGCCTGTACTGCAAAGCCGCATCCAAAATCTCTTCGAAGGAGATTTCAGCTTGATTATGGTGGCGCAAGTCATGCTGGTTCGTCGAGTCCAGCCTTGCAAACACCGGTCCCTCCGCATGTGGGAGTTCAACCCAGAAGGGCCGCGTACTATTCAGAATTTCCTCGGCCTGACGCACGAGGAGATGTACAAATCATTCTTTGGACCCCAAACAGAGTGTCCGGATACTACCGAGGACGTGGGCCTGAGCAGCAACTGTACCGCCAACCAAGTAAGTAATCCTTTAGCCGAACACATCCTCTTTTATTTACCACGACGTCATCTTAAGAAGTCGCTCTTTGACCAGGACTAGATAACAAAGGCGAAGATGATTCGGTGTTCGGCCCCCCTTCCTGAGGGTTTGGAAAATCCAGTACTGGAAAAGATGCTCGAGCTAGCACCTTGCCCGGAGCCCTCAAACAAAGATAAAGGGGGGAATAATGAGGGCGAAAGCGGACCTACATCGCTACCTATTCCGACCGAGGGAACGAGTGCCTCCATGAGGGAGGATAACCGAGGGGAGGAATCAGACATTCTCTCACCCCGGGGGAGGAAGAGGATTACCTCTAAAGATCCGGAAACCAAGGTTTCCAAGCGGGAGAAGAAATCTCTACCAGAGGGTCCTGTCTTGGAGAGTGCTCTTGCCGCACAGAGTCCGTGCGGGGATCAGCCCTCTAACGAGTTGTAAGTAATTAAAGAGTACTTTAATAGTGAAGATATATTACCTTACTTCTGAGGAAAATAACCAAAGTATTTATCTTGCAGTTCGGATCTTTGCCCTTCTCAGCAGAGCTCATCTTCGGGGGATCTTCTTCCGGAGATGATGGAGAGCGAAACGCCTCCCCCGGACTCCTCCGCTCAAGAAGCAGGCGACCTTGAGGTGTCGTCACGGAGGGCCTCTCCGGATCCGGTGAGGCCAGAAGATAATCCTATAGTCACCCGAAGTGCCCAGCGTCCGGCTCTCGAAGAGAGCAAATAGAAGAGTCCGGCACCGACTGGTATGCGGTCGGACGTACTGAGAGAGCTGTTGGAGCGATCGGCCATCTCAGAAGAACACCATACATTGATGGGTACGGTGATGGAAAGAATCTCATCCGCCGAAAGTGGGTTGCATGATGCCCTTATGAGTCTACTGACGGGCTTTGAGGTACGTAAAATGATGTACATTTGTGATGGTACCGCATATTTTTAGGTGTGCCCTATGTAGATAGTAGCCCCTGAGACTCTGGTTATCGCCGAGGACGGCGGCAAACAAAGGATCGTAGTCCCAGGCAATAACCATACCGCTTTAATGTGCAGGTAGTGGGAGCTCCGGTGGCTAGCCGGACTCATGAGTTTGCTGAACTAAAGCAGCAACTAGATGCGGCAGATGCCGACATCGAGCTTGTTAACAAGCGGCTTGACAAGTCACAGGGTAAGTAATGTTTTTCTGGTGAATGTCACATAATAAGAGCAACATGATGCCAGTATCTTTAATATGTTGTGACTGCAGACGGAGCTGACACCATGGAGACCCTTCGGGCGGAACTTGCCCGAACCAAGGAACAAGCAAGAATTAGTAATGCGACTTCTTTGAAGGCAGCCGAAGAGTTAAGAGCCGAGAAGGCCGCGCATTGCGAAAGCAAAGAGAATATGGCCAAGATGGCCGTGAAATTAAAAGACACTGTTGACCGTTGCCAATTCCTTGAAAAAGAGAACCGATTGAAGGCAGTGGACCTTGAAAAGGCCACGATGGTGACCAAAGACACTCGCTCTGCTATGAGGGCGAAGAAGGAGGAGCTGCGCGAAGCCGGGGATATTGCGGATGGGAAGCCCTTTCTGCTGCAGAGGAAGTTCGGGGATCCGTGGTATGCCCCTCTGGATCGGCTGTGGAGTTCGGCAGACGCATATATGGACTTGGCGGCGAGCGCTGCCGATGCGGCCAAATACTTCCAAGGTCAAACAGATCGTGAAGTGGACAAGCTGTTCTGGTCACAATTCAACGTTCCAGAGCGTCTGCTTCCATTGACTGATCAGCTAGGCGAATGGGCCGAACTAAATAGGTTGTCCGGACTTGCCATGAGGTCTGTCGTGGATCAGTTGTGGCCGGTGTCATGGTTTTGTCACGGCAGATGTCCTAGAGAAAGAACTTAGTCGTGGAGCCATCGCGACAGGTTAGCTTGAAGGGGTTAAAGCGGACACAGGGACGCAAGAGAGTTTATACTAGTTCGGCCCCTTCGATGAAGGTAAAAGCCTATGTCTAGTTGTGATGGAATTGATGAGGTTTCGATGACTAGGGAGCGAACAAGCTTCGCCTATGTCTCGAGTTGTCGTCTGTCCTCCTTGAACCGCCGCCGGGTCGTCCCCTTATATACACGGGTGACGCCCGTCGGTTCATAGAGTCCCAATACCGGCTCATAGATGTGTCCTGTTTGGTCTCTACTTATTCCTAACTTACAATACAAGTTAAATACCAACGCCGGTTTACGGTTACAGGCCTTTAACTGACTATGGGCCTTTAGCCCTCACTACTGATGAAGTTAATCCGGCCTGTCCTGGCCGGTTTACGCCCAGTAGTGATATCCCCAACATTAGGCCCCAGATTGATTTGAACATGTTCATGTCAATCCTTTAGCAAATATCTTTATCTTCAATATCTTCTTGTAGTTTGTTGAACCGCCGTGATGTCATCTTCTCTGGTCGTTGTAAACCGGCGTGACGTCACCTGTTATAAAGGACCTTAATAGGTCTGCGACAATTAAGGCGACATCTTCATTTCCAGGCCCACTGTCCCTTGATTTTCGCGCCTGACTCCTGTCCCTTGCCTTATAAATAGGACCGAAGGGTCATTTCTTTTTCCCCTCCGTGCCCTTCTGCTTCGTCTTCCTTGCGTCGCCCAGCTTCGGAGCTCCGCCGCCACCGTCAACCTCTGCATCAACCTTGGCCGCTGCATCAACCTGGGCGCACCAGAGCACCATGGGAACCTTCCACGTCTTTCTCATCTCCAGTAAGTCTTCTGTTCTTTTCAACACAGATTTGTTCTAGGGTTTCATGTTCTTCTAGTGTTCATCACCTGTTTCGTGTTCATACGATAGTTCCAAGATGCATCTGTGGATCCTTGCTCTGTGTAGCGGTAGGTTTTAGCATCCGCCTTCAGTTTCATGCCTCGAGACCATAGATCTATGTATCTCTGCCCACTGATTCAGTATTGTTCTTTTTTGAACCTTGAATATTTTCCTTCTTTTCTGAACTTGCTTCAGATCCGTCACTGTAGAGAAGTCTTGTGAAATTTGTTTCTGCAAACTTACTCATCTGCTTCAATGTTTAGGCCAGGCGAGTTAACTTTGTAGAAAAAATTGCCAAACCGATATATACCATTAGTCCCCTTGTTGAACCGCCAGATGTTGTTGCTTCATAAAAGTCCGGTTTAGATAGATCTGTCTCCGGTTTAACATTGCACATACCAATGTACCTTAATCAATGCATTTTTGAACCGGGATCCTCTACCTTGTAGATTTCATCATGGCCAAGCAAGTATATGAGTGCAATTGGGTTCCTTCTCGCGTCACAGAGGCTCAACTAGACGATTTAGTCCTGATCGGCGCCTTAGGCAGCAAAGATACCATCCATTGGAGGGCTCCTGGCAAAGAATGCCCTCCCACACCTCAAGAAGGAGAGGTCGTCGTTTTCGTAGATCACTTAGCCCGGGGCTTTAAGCCGCCCGGTTCTAAATTTTACCAGGATGTTTTAGCCGATTTCCATCTCCATCCACAAGACACTGGCCCCAACTCTGTTACAAATATGTGTCACTTCCTTGTGCTCTATGAGGCGTTCTTTCAAGAGGAGCCCACAGTGGAATTGTTCAGAGACCTTTTCCATCTAAACCGCCGTACTGAGTTTACTGACGGCTCCAATACGGAGTTAGGCGGCGTGGCAATTCAGAAAAGGAAAGAGGTCACATACCCTCACGCCAAACTGCACAGCCACCCCAAAGAGTGGAATCAAACATGGTTCTATTGCAAAGATACCTCCCCTGCTGGTGAAAATCCCTTGCCTGGCTTTCGTCCGGAGCGGCTCAGCAATACACACCCCTTTCCGCAAAGGTTGACTGCCCAGGAGAGAAGCAAATATGCTCCTCAACTGTCGAAGCTCAGAGCCTTTATGGCCAACGGTTTAACAGGGGTTGATGTCGCTCGCTGTTGGATATCATGGAGCATACTGCCCCTTAGTCAGCGCTCCGGTTTGATGTGCGAGTATACTGGCAGTGTTGATGACCCACTGCGACATTCCAACATCCAGCTCACCGATGAAGAAATCACAGAGGCTGTGAATAAGATGCTGAATGAACCGGAACACATCTGTGCTAAAACCGGCCTGCTTCCCTTCTGTGCCACTAACAAACCGCCAGCTATAAGAGTTTGATTTTTCTTTTTGCTAAATCTATTATTGATATATCTGGTCATTGTTTAATACCAGTGTCTGTGTAACCAGGGCAATGATCCGTTTTGGAGCAAGGAACTGCCGCAGGAGAAACCAGAAAAACCAGACAAACCGGAAAGTGCAACCCGGCAAAAGACTAAAGCTGTGAAGAAGACTGCCCACAGGAAAAGAACCACTGCATCCTCTAATCCGGCCCCTGATGGTGATGTGGATAATCCGGACCTTGAGGCAGGGCTTGACTCACTTGGCTTATTTTTCATGCGTCTTATTGATGATGATATTTGTCAGGATGATGCCGAAGCCAGCCATGCTGATGCTGTAGAGGTAATTATTCTCTCTTCCGATTCAGAACCTTTGCCTTCACTAAAAATCCGTCAGGCAAACCGGAAAGTTAAATTTTCTCATCCTCTTGCTTATTTGGATCCCAAATTTCTTATGAAGACCCAATAGCACGAAGCCCATCGCACAACCCGGCACAACGGCCAGGTAGTTACCTCCGCCAGTTTACCGAACAGTCCGGTTTGGAAACGCCGCTCAGAGGTCTCTAATTTGCTTGTCAGTGCTTGTCCTAAAGCGGGCTGCTTTCGTCAACCTCTTAATCCATCTGACTCCGATTACCAGGTTACTTCCCACTCATCCTCTGGCGAGTCATCGGCTACTCAGCTGCCACCGCTCAAAATGGTGCTTGGGTAAGCTATACTTATCATAATATTTGCAGTACATCACCTTGGAACATATGTTGTATTTGATTTTGTTATTCCTTTCAGGGCCAAGCCTAGGCCAAGCAAGAAGGCTCGCCTGGACAAAGCGACCGAAGAGGATGCCGTCCTTGAACCGGGCAAAACACTAGATCTTGAAGCGGCTATTCCTGAGGATATACCCAATGATCCGCCGCAGCAAGACGACGATCTTATTGCTGAAGAGAGACCTATTGATACCTCAAGTCCTGTCAATCAGCCCACAAGTTCCATCCGGATTGAGAAATCCACCGGTCCAACAAAGCCTACTGACAAGCCAACAGCCCCAGTGCAAACCGGCGATGCCAAGGATGATGAGGTTGTCATTACTGGCATTGGCCATACAGAGCCAAGCAATCCTGTCGCTTTGTCCAAACATACTGCCAAAGAAGAATTTGCTGCCTTTGGCAAAGGCAAGTGGAATGCTGATCTGGCGACTTACGCTGCTTTGAACACCCAAGATATCCATTCCGGCTACCTGAACCGGCTGTATACCAGTCGTGACTATGAAGCCGGTCTGGTTAACATGATGAAAGATAAATACGAGGTAACTTCCATATGCTCTTTCCTGCTTGTATGCTTCAATTCTTGCTGACTCTCCTAGCCCCCAAGGGCCGGTTTGTAATCTTCTTTCAAACCGGGACTTACTATAAATCTTAATGCCTCGAAATTTTGCTGATGTAGTCCCCAAGGGCCGGTTTAACTTAGTGTAGTTAAACCGGGACTTAAGTAATTAATATCTCCGCGTCAAAACTTTTTTTGAACAAATAGCCATTAGCCCCCAAGTGCCAAGTTGAATACTTGTATTGAGCTTGGGACTTTAGAATCAAGTGAAATATGAAAATCAAATAGGCATTAGCCCCCAAGTGCAAAACTTGTTATGTGGTTGGTGCTTCAATTCTTGCACTGCTTGCTGAATCATATAACTGTCTGTATGCAGGCTGAACTGAAGACTAAAGAGACCCAAATCGCCGATCTCCAAGAAAATCTGAAGTCCCAACAAGCTGAAAACTTGAAAGAAAAAGAGGAATTAACCAGCGCTTTAAGCGCCATGGAACAGCTTAAGGAGGGCTTCAAGAAAGAGCGGGCGGATTGGGCCACTGAAAAATCCGCTTTAATCAAACGAGCAGAAGATGCTGAGGCTGCACTTAAACCGGCGGTGGACGAACTGGCCAGCATAAAGCGGCATGTGCATGCCATGACTACTGCTATCTTTGGTAAGCTGGCTTGATTTCTAGATTGCCTCAACCATCTTATAAAGCTACCGGTTTGTTAACCCTTTGTGATATTTCAGGAACACGCATTGGTCATTTGGGGTCAGATGTGCGGAAGAAATTGAAAGCCGCCTATACATTGATCGAACAACGGTATACTGGTGCGTAGTGGATCATCTGTACTGCATCCCACAACAAGCCGGCGCCCACTTTGATTCAGGACACTCTGCAGAAACTGTCGGTGCTTCCTGCCCGGGTTGAAGAGCTGAAGAAATCTGCTGCTCGAACCGGCGCGATCAACGCCTTAATCCGGGCAAAAGCTTGGGTGCCGGATTTTGATCCTATTGAAGCGGCTCAGGGCTATCCCAGCCTGAAGGAAGATGGGTCAGAGTTTGGTGAAGCGGATCTGCAAGCAATAAATCGGGAGGTGCGTCCGCTAGCTTGTCAATTGGCTGAAGAAGCAGACATGTCTCACTATCAAGCCCATTATGACAATCAAAACAAGCGAGTAGCTGCACCAATTCATGAAGCGGAAAATCTTATCCCTCCAATCCGTAAGCATACTTATGCTCCCGATATTGAACCGTCGTTGCTGATCCATGATGAAGCTGTCTTTCGAGCATTAATGGGAATCGACTGGACAACTATTGATTTCCAGCCGCTGGGTAGAGAAACTGGAGCTGAAGCAGCGCGGGATGATCCACAACCATCAGGCCAGGCTGGTGACCAAGCTTGAACCGGAAGCCAGTTTAAAACTGCTTCTCCCTTGCGAAAAACAATGATCTTATTGTGGGCACCGTGTTGCCTTGTAATAGGCTAGCTGATACTTTTGATGTTGATATGCCTTCGTGCATAATTACTGCAACTTGCTCTTCCTTTGGGTGATGAACTTTCCAAAGTACTTTCTGCAATAAAAAATCTTAAAGTGCCACCGCGGTTGTACCGTCAGGCGGAATATGATGTCTGCCTTCATGAAATCAAAACATCCGAAATTTTTAAGTATATGACCAAATTTTTGAGATACATAATACCTGCCATCGTTGAGCGTGAAGTTGGCTTGGCCAATCTTGAAGCGGAGTTTTATAAACCCACACTGTTGGAGGAGATAGCAGCTCCTATATATATATGATGCCGGTTTACCATGTAAACCGTGCCGGGTTATAATAAACACCGTGTTACTCCATAATAGGATGTTAACAAAAAAATCAAACCGGGCAAATAGTCTCCGGATTAAAATGAACCGTGTTCCGTCAATTGACAGTTTAAACCGGCTTAAAACTTTGTCGGTTTAAAAAACGCAATAAAAA
Organism: Triticum aestivum; assembly: GCF_018294505.1. Lineage (NCBI taxonomy): Eukaryota > Viridiplantae > Streptophyta > Magnoliopsida > Poales > Poaceae > Triticum > Triticum aestivum. The sequence goes on from NC_057800.1 coordinate 432,285,662, forward strand.
GAAAGAAATATCTTTCAAAGAAAAATGTGAAGCAAAGGCAATGACAAAACCGTTTGCAAAAAGAGGCTTATTTGAGCTGATCAGATGGCGTTACCATGGTCGAACACGACCAAGCTCCCGATAGGTGTAGCTATGGTTCAAGTCAGCCAGGTCCCCAAATGAAACCGTGGCATTTATGCCGATCAAGTGGCATGGCAATGGTTCGGGTTCGACCAAGCCCCCAAGTGATTCTGTGGCCTTAGGCCGATCAAGAGGCATGACTGGTTCAGACGTGACCAAGTCCCCAAGTGATCTGGTGGCTCTCGCCTATCAAGAGGTATTGCATTGGTTCGGACACGACCAAGCCCCCAAGTGATATAACATGATGCTTTTGAAAAGCTAACTCAAGGGGTAAACCGGAGGCCGCTTTAGAACAACTCCGTGTAACCACACATGATGTAAAAGAACAGATACCCCGCTTTAGCTGAGGTTCCGGTTTATTATATTTAATCATAATATATACATCGTCGTAATATGTACATAAGTAGAGCCAATGGCTCAGGTATAGTAAGGCCGAAGATGAGCTATGTTCCACGGCCTGTTGGTCTCCTCCTCTGATGTACGTGAGTCTTTATGCTCTCGAATATCGATCAGATAGTATGACCCGTTATGCAGATTCTTGCTGACCACGAAAGGCCCCTCCCAAGGTGGGGATAGTTTATGCATATCAGTCTGATTTTGGATGAGCCGAAGCACCAAATCTCCTTCCTGAAAGGTTCTGGTTCTGACTCGGCGACTGTGATAACGACGAAGATCCTGTTGGTAAATCGCCGAGCGGGCATCTGTTATGTCACGTTCTTCATCCAACAGGTCCAAAGCGTCTTGCCGTGCTGTCTCATTGTCCGCTTCAACATAAGCCGCCACACGGGGTGAATCATGACCGATATCACTGGGGAGAACCGCCTCCCCTCCGTAAACCATGAAGAATGGTGTGTATCCTATTGATCTGTTGGGTGTAGTATTGATGCTCCATAACACAGATGGTAACTCTTCTACCCAACAACCTGGTGTTCTCTGCAAAGGAACCATAAGCCGGGGCTTGATGCCTCTCAAGATCTCTTGATTAGCCCTTTTTGCTTGACCATTGGACTGTGGGTGTGCCACTGATGAAACGTCGAGTCGGATGTGCTCCCATTCGCAGAACTCTTTCATGGCACCTTTGGACAAATTGGTACCATTATCTGTGATGATACTGTGTGGAAAGCCAAACTGGAAAATCACTTTTTTGATGAACTGAACCGCCGTGGCCGCATCACACTTGCTAACAGGTTCTGCCTCCACCCACTTTGTAAACTTGTCAACCGCCACCAGGAGGTGGGTCTTCTTATCTTTGGACCTTTTGAAAGGCCCAACCATATCCAGCCCCCAAGTCGCAAACGGCCAAGTAATTGGAATCATTCTCAATTCTTGAGCCGGCACATGAGCACGTCTTGAAAACTTTTGGCAACCATCACATCGTCTGACCAGATCCTCCGCATCAGCATGAGCAGTTAACCAATAGAAGCCATGGCGAAACGCTTTAGCCACCAGAGATTTTGAACCGGCGTGGTGACCACAATCTCCTTCGTGGATCTCACGCAAAATTTCACGGCCTTCTTCAGGTGACACATAGCGTTGAAACGCCCCTGACACACTGCAATGATGCAACTCGCCGTTGATAATAGTCATGGACTTGGACCGCCGGATTATCTGTCGGGCCAGAGTCTCATCCTCTGGTAACTCGCCCCGGTTCTTGTACGCCAGGTAAGGAAGCGTCCAATCCGGAATAACATGAAGAGCTGCCACCAATTGAGCCTCCGGATCAGGAATAGCCAAATCCGCTTCACCAGGGATCTTGACCGACGGGTTGTGCAGCACATCCATAAAAACATTGGGCGGGACCGGTTTGCGCTGAGAGCCCAGCCAGCTTAAAGCATCCGCCGCTTCATTTTTCCGTCGGTCCACGTGGTCCACCTGATAGCCTTTAAAGTGACCTGCAACAATATCCACCTCACGACGATATGCTGCCATGAGTGGGTCCTTGGAGTCCCAAGTGCCCGATACTTGCTGAGCCACAAGGTCCGAGTCACCGAAGCACTTAACTCGATTTAGATTCATCTCCTTAGCCATCCGGAGACCGTGGAGCAAGGCTTCGTACTCAGCTGCATTGTTAGTACAAGGGAACATTAAGCGGAGAATGTAACAAAACTTATCACCTCGTGGGGAAGTTAATACAACTCCAGCCCCCGAGCCTTCCAATTGCCTGGATCCGTCAAAATGGATGGTCCAATATGTGTGATCCGGCTTTTCTTCAGGTGCTTGCATTTCCGTCCAATCATTGATGAAATCAACAAGTGCTTGAGACTTAACTGCCGTCCGAGGCACATACTTCAAACCGTGCGGCCCAAGCTCTATAGCCCACTTGGCAATCCAGCCAGTTGCTTCCCGGTTCTGGATGATATCCCCCAAAGGAGCAGAACTGACCACCGTAATTGGGTGCCCTTGGAAGTATTGCTTAAGCTTCCGGCTTGCCATAAAAACTCCGTACACCAGCTTCTGCCAATGCGGATACCTTTGCTTGGACTCAATGAGTACCTCACTGATATAATAGACCGGACGTTGAACCGGATGCTCCTTACCTGCCTCCTTTTGCTCCACCACAATAGCCACGCTGACCGCATGAGCATTAGCAGCAACATATAGCAGTAACGGCTCCTTGTCAATGGGAGCGGCGAGCACAGGCGGATTGGCCAATTGCCGCTTTAAGTCCTCAATGCTTCATCAGCAGCGGAACTCCAGACAAACTGATCCGTCTTCTTCAACATCTGATACAAAGGGATTGCCTTATCACCAAGGCGGCTGATAAACCGGCTTAACGCGGCAATCCGGCCTGCCAGGCGTTGAACATCATTGATACACTTCGGTTTAGCCAGGGAGGTGATGGCTGTGATCTTCTCCGGATTAGCCTCAATTCCCCTGTTGGACACCAGAAAACCCAATAACTTGCCCGCCGGTACACCAAAGACACACTTGTCCGGATTAAGCATCATCTTGTATGTCCTCAGGTTATCAAAGGTTTCCTTCAAATCATCAATCAGAGTCTCCTTCTCCCTGGACTTAACCACGATATCATCCACGTACACATGTACATTACGGCCAATCTGCTTGTGAAGACAATTTTGTACACACCGTTGATAAGTTGCCTGGGCACTCTTGAGCCCAAAGGGCATAGACACATAGCAGAAGGCTCCAAAGGGAGTTATGAATGTCGTCTTGTCCTGGTCCTTAACTGCCATTTTGATCTGATGATAGCCAGAATATGCATCCAAAAAACATAAACGCTCACAACCCGCTGTAGCATCAATAATTTGATCAATACGGGGGAGGGCAAAAGGATCTGCTGGACAAGCCTTATTAAGATCTGTGTAATCCACACACATGTGCCAGGTGCCGTTTTTCTTAAGGACCAGCACCGGATTGGCAAGCCACTCAGGGTGAAAAACTTCAACAATAAAGCCAGCTGCTAAGAGCCTGGCCACCTCTTCTCCAATCGCCTTGCGTCTTTCTTCATTGAACCGGAGGAGGAACTCTTTCACTAGTTTGTATTTAGGATCCACATTAAGGGTGTGCTCAGCGAGTTGCCTCGGTACACCTGGCATGTCAGAGGGCTTCCATTCAAAAATGTCCCGATTCTCATGGATGAACTCAATGAGCGCGCTTTCCTATTTCGGATCCAAGTTGGCACTGATGCTGAACTGCTTGGACAAATCGCCAGGTACGAAGTCAACAAGCTTAGTTTCTGCTGCCGATTTGAACTTCAGGGCCGGATCATGCTCTGTAGTTGGCTTCTTTAATGGAGTCATGTCCGCCGGATCAACATTGTCCTTATAATACTTCAGCTCCTCGGTGGCACAAATCGACTCTGCATAGGCCTCATCTCCTTCCTCGCACTCCAAAGCGATTTTGCGGCTTCCGTGAACCGTTATTGTCCCCTTGTGACCCGGCATCTTGAGCTACAAATACACATAACAGGGTCGTGCCATAAACTTGGCGTAGGCCGGTCGCCCAAACAGGGCGTGATATGGACTTTGGATTTTCACCACTTCAAAAGTCAATGTCTCCGATCTTGAATCATGATCATCCCCAAAGGCCACTTCCAGAGCTATCTTACCAACAGGATATGCTGATTTGCCAGGTACCACACCGTGGAACACCGTATTAGACGGTTTGAGATTTTTATCTGTTAGTCCCATACGACGGAAGGTCTCATAGTACAAGATATTAATGCTGCTCCCTCCATCCATGAGCACCTTGGTGAACTTGTAACCTCCCACCTGAGGCGCCACCACCAGAGCCAACTGACCCGGATTATCAACCTGGGGAGGGTGATCCTCTCTGCTCCATATGATTGGTTGTTCAGACCAGCGTAGATAACGGGGCATGGCCGGTTCAACAGAGTTGACTGCCCGCCTCTGAACCTTTCGGTCTCGCTTGTCCAAGCTAGTGGTGAAGACATGGTACTGCCCACTACTCAACTGCTTTGGGTTGCTCCGGTAACCTGACTGTTGCTGCTGTTGGTTGTAACCCCCCTGGTTATTCTGACTATTTTGATTATTATGTTCGCCCAGATTACCATTAAATCCTGAACCGGAATTTCCTCCACCGTAACCCGGCCCGGATCCTGAGCCACCGCCGGAGCCGTGATCATACCGGAAAGCGTTAGAATTCTTGAACTCCTGCATAATGAAGCAATCCTTCCAGAGGTGGTTTGCTGGCGCCTCCTTCGTCCCATGTCTTGGACAGGACTGGCTCTGTAGATAGTTTAGGCGTTCCGGGTTAGGGTTGGGTGCCCCGCTGCGATTCTTCGGTATACCCTTGCGTCGCTAGCCATTGTCCTGCGTGTTGGTATTAGCCACAAAGTCCATGTTACCATCCGCTTTACTCTTGCCTCCACCACCATTGCCTGCCCAGTGATGCTGCTGACCTTTGGAGTTGTTGTTCCTCTTTCCCTTCCCTGCCTTGTCATCATCAGATTCGGGATCCTTGGTACTATCAGAATCAGCATACTTTACCAAAGCAGCCTTGAGGGTCCCCATGTCAGTGCAATGACGCTTCATCCGTCCCAACTTCAGCTTTAGGGGCCCAAACCGGCAGTTGCCTTCTAGGGTTAATACTGCGGTTCAGCGTTGATGCGGTCTGATGAATGCAACACTTGTGAAACCCGGCGCACCCAATGAGTCATCGATTCTCCTTCGTCCTGGACGCAGGCAGCTAAGTCCACTATCGACATAGGTTGTTTACATGTATCCTTGAAATTGCTGATAAACCGGGCTCGTAATTGGGCCCATGAACTGATAGAATTAGCTGGCAAGCTTTTTAACCAAGTATGGGCCGTTCCTTCAAGCATCACGGTGAAGTATTTCGCACACGCCGCGTCATCCACATCAAGCATCTCCATGGCCATCTCATAGCTCTCCACCCATGTCTCTGGAGGTTGATCCGCCGTGTAATTTGGTACTTTGCGCGGGCCTTTGAAATCCTTGGGCAGGCGCACATTGCGTAAAGCGGGGACAAGGCAAGGCACCCCCAAAGAACTAGAAGTAACACCAGGTTCGATCGAGATAGTTGGACGAACCGGCGTGAGCTGCCGAGCCTGATGCTGTGCGGCTAACTCGGCCTCCCTGCGCGCTCGGGCCCGGTCCACCACTTCCTGAGCGTTCTCAGCACCACCCGCCGGGTTGTTGCCACGGGGTGCTCCACGTCGTTCATTACTCGACACTGCCGGTTCATCCATATGTCTGCTATAGCTCCGGCTTGGACGGGGGGTCGAGTGGATCCGATCACTGCTGTACGAGTATGCTTCCTGTTGGACCAAAGCTGTCCTCAGAAGCTCCTTGACCTGTCACGTCTCTACTGCCTGCGGCGAGTCACCTTCAATTGGAATGGCCTCCAGCCGTGCAGCAGCGGCAACGAGATTGTCCATCGGGTTGGAGTAGTGACCCGGAGGTGTCGAAACAGCCTGAGGTATAACAGTATTTTGACGAGGCAGATCCATCCGATGGGGCTGAACTAGCACGCTAGTCGCAGGGGCTTCCATCCGGTTTACCTCCAGCGGATTATTGGCTCCTGCTCTAGGGGTGTTGAAAAGGTCTCTGGCCTCGAAAACCGAAGGCAAACGGATCAGTACTTCCTCTTCATGACTTCATGCGACGCATTCTGGTCCAACATGAGCCTGTAGGCTTGTGCGTCTAAAGCGGCCCGCTCTGCGGTCATCCTGGCATCCTCAGCTGCCAGGTCCGCCTTGGCCTGGGTGATCTGTTCCTTCACCTTTGCAATCTCCGCGTTGTGGACTTCCTGATCCGCCGAATTAGCCTCTGCCATAAGCACAACCAATGCATCAAATAGATCTGATAGAACTTGAGCCGGCGGGCGCGCAGAGCTCCCTGCCCCAGCAGCTGTCGCCGCTGCTGAACCGGAAGTTATTGGTGCAGCAGTCGAAGAATGAAGTGCTGCTTGTGTGCCAGCCATGAATATTCCAACTTGGTTGGGTAGATCAGAGGGGTCCAGAATACTGTCACCATCGGAACAGCCCCCAATCCAGCCATCTTGTAGCTGATAAAGAGATTCGGTTTCTCCGGATGACTCATCGCCGGAGTAAATGACGGTCTCGTCGCCAGATCCCGTTCCGTCCTCATGTCCTCCTCCATGGATGACTCCCACGAAGGCACACTTCATGGCCGGTTTAACCCGGGCAGATTGCGCACGCTGAGCCGTTTCGACGAGGTCGGTGCAGATGTCCGGCTCAGGGCCCGGTTCTTCGATCTTGCCGATGAAAACGTGTATGCCACCAAAGGGGGCCCGGTACCCGTACTCAACTGAGCCGGCCTCGGGGCCCCAGCCTGCATCATCGATGTAGAGCTTGCCGCGACGACTCTTAATCATCCGTCCCACGACGTAGCCCTTGAGTCCTTTAAAGCGGCCCTCCAAGAACTTGAAACCATCGTGCGATGGCCCCACGGTGGGCGCCAACTGTCTTGGTTTTGTCACGGCAGATGTCCTAGAGAAAGGACTTAGTCGTGGAGCCATCGCGACGGGTTAGCTTGAAGGGGTTAAAGCGGACACAGGGACGCAAGAGAGTTTATACTAGTTCGGCCCCTTCGATGAAGGTAAAAGCCTACGTCTAGTTGTGATGGAATTGATGGGGTTTCGATGACTAGGGAGCAAACAAGCTTCGCCTATGTCTCGAGTTGTTGTCTGTTGTCCTTGAACCGCCGCCGGGTCGTCCCCTTATATACATGGGTGACGCCCGTCGGTTCATAGAGTCCCAATACCGGCTCATAGATGTGTCCGGTTTGGTCTCTACTTATTCCTAACTTACAATACAAGTTAAATACCAACGCCGGTTTACGGCTACAGGCCTTGAACCGACTATGGGCCTTTAGCCCTCATCTGCCCTCATGGGCTTTAACATACTCAACTACTGCTGAAGTTAATCCGGCCTGTCCTGGCCGGTTTACGCCCAGTAGTGATATCCCCAACAGCCGGAAAAGCCGAAATCGAACAGCTATTTCAGCTTAGTGCAGTCGTTCCTTGGTGCGGTGCCGCGCATCAATGCAATGAAGAGGTCAGCGTGCATAGAAGGCTCGCGGATGGCCCTTGCCCATGTTAAAGCATACTGGGCGGAGATGGATGCTACCACTGTTGCGGCGCAGGGTTCGGCCATAGGCCGAGTGGCTGCCGAGCACTATTTCAAAGAGGTTCTCGAGGGTGCTCGTTTGATAGAGGCCCAATGCTCGAAGAATATTATGTTTAAGTGACATGTATTCCCATTGTAAACACAATGTTTTTTATGAAATTTATTAAGGCTGTGTTTATACTTTTGCCTGAAAGTAATATGATGCCTCCTGCGCGGCCGTTTCTGTATACATGTGTATAACCTGAAAGATTGCAGTCGTCGGCTTCAGCCCCCACGCATATAATGTGGAGGTGTTCGCAGAAGAGTGTGTTCACACTTAACCTAACGTCTTGGTCCTATTAAGGAGGTGATAGCGCAGCGAACGAGGCAACCGGACTATAATTCTTTAACACTTTCACTTAGCCATAGGAGTTTGACGGTGAGGCTACTATATAGCCCATGTTGGCTCCGCACTCTCCCGAATTCGGGGTGCGTACATGCCTGGCCGGGAAACGGCCCTTCGTTAAGGCGGAGGAATTCTAACATTCTGGTAGGTCATCGAGAGGTTGACCAGTCTCACGCTATATCATGACAGTCAGTTTTCAGCTTTCTCTACTGAGGTGCTCGTCCGGATGACCCGGGGCACAATCGCAGTAGTTCTCCTAGTGCTACCTTAGCCGATAGAGCGGAACGTAAGGTACCAAAACATAGGAGCCGAGCAAACCTAACATTTGACCAAAGACATGATTCAGAGCTGATGCATATAAGGCCAAACTCGCGACGCCGAACACTCCCTAAGGTATTCGGTCTTTATGGTATAAACCGGGCCTAAATAGTGCCCTTTGTAAGAAGCCCCTTGTGTCCAGGTACGGGCGTTTATTCTGACGTGGCCACATGCCAAGACGTCAGCATCCTTCTCAATTGTATTTGAGAATCCGAGGGATGTATATCAACAAGAGACAGTAAAAAGGTTTACGCAGGGTCTTAATCTAAAAAGAATCCTTGGAGCAGGTCCCTGCTGCACGTTTGCGCCTGTGTCTCCGTTGTGCTGTATCCTAGACGGGTGTAGCATGATGGTCATCTCTAAAAGAGAGAAACTTAGGTGAAAAGTTGTCGTGCAAAAAGGTAGGTTTAAAGAAACCATGTATAATTCAAGATGAGTAAAAATTGCCACTTGTCTGCGCGCGTTTAGCCCCTTGTATTTGTAACAGGGGTGTGGCTTATCAAACCTGTGTGAGTTACATATAGCTGCGCCGGACTCGTCTAGCCTTGTCAGTGGTCTTGACGACCTATCAAATTCTGTTAGCTGGTGAGGCCATTTTTAGTGTGCGGCTGCCAAGGCAGTCGCCCTCTCTTCGGCGCGCAAGGATCGCTTAATATTTCCATTCACTGTAATGATGCCACGTGGTCCGGGCATCTTGAGCGTAAGGGAAGCGTAATGCGGTATTGCATTAAAGTGAGCGAAAGCTTCGCGTCCAAGTAGTGCTTGATAGCCACTTTGGAACGGAGCAATGTGGAATGTTAAATTTTTGCTACGGAAGTTATCGGGGAAGCCGAATATAACCTCTAGTAGCAGGGAGCCCGTGCAACGAGCCCCTGGGCCTGGCATTACTCCTTTAAGGGTAGTATTGCTGAGGCAGATTTTTGTTGGGTCTATCCCCATTTTGCGGACTGTATCCTGGTATATCAGATTTAAACTGCTGCCACCGTCCATCAGGACTCGTGTAAAGTGGTATCCGTCAATTATTGGGTCTAATACCAGGGCGGCCCATCCTGCACGCCAGATACTTGCTGAGTAATCACGATGATCGAAAGTGATCGGTTAAGACGACCAGTGGCAGGACTCCGCGGTGATAGGCCCTTGGGCATATTTTTCTGGGAGTGCCGCTTTGTTTCTCCCCTTGATCGCGTGTAACACGTTGACTGTTTTGACTTCTGGTGGAAATTTCTTTTGTTCCCCAATGTCTTGCTTGAGAGGCTCATCCTCGTCTTCGCTTGGTGTATCCTCCCCCTTATGTACGGCGTTGAGCTTGCCGGACTGCTTGAAGACCCAACATTCTCTGTGGGTATGATTAGCAGGTTTATCGGGGGTGCTATGGATCTGACATACTTGGTCCAGAATTTTGTTTAGGCTGGACAGTTCGTCTCTGGCGCCTTTAGAGGGCGGCTTTTGCTGACTTGGCCGAGAACTTTTGAATCCGGCATTTACTACCATGCTCTTCGTGTTGTCTTCTTTATTCCGGCGTTTGTCATTGTTGTTGCATTGTGATTTCCCGTTTCCATCTCTAACTTTGGATGTACTGGGGTCGCTGGTGCTGCATCTGGCTAGCCAGCTATCCTCACCCGCGCAAAAGCGGGTCATGAGGCTTGTTAATGCTGCCATTGTTCTCGGCTTTTCTTGGCCGAGGTGTCTGGCAAGCCATTCATCACGGATGCTATTCTTAAAAGCTGCCAAGGCTTCGGCGTCCGGACAGTCGACTATTTGGTTCTTTTTAGTAAGAAACCTGTTCCAAAGCTTTCGGGCTGACTCTCCTGGCTGTTGAGTTATATGACTCAAATCGTCCGCGTCCGGAGGTCGGAATAAGTCCCTTGAAAATTTGCCCGAAAAGCGTCTTCGAGCTCTTCCTAGCTACCAATGGAGCTTTTGGGGAGGCTTTTAAGCCAGTGCCAAGCTGGCCCTTTGAGTTTGAGGGGTAAATACTTAATGGCGTGGAGATTATCTCCTCGAGCCATATGGATATGGAGGATATAGTCCTCTATCCAGACCCCAGGGTCTGTTGTTCCGTCGTATGCCTCTATGTTTACGGGTTTGAATCCCTCTGGAAATTCATGGTCCAGTACCTCGTCGGTGAAACATAGGGGGTGTGCAGCACCCCTGTATCTGGGTGTACCGTAGTGTTCGGATGTTTGTTGTGTTGCATCGTATGCTGAAGGGCGCCTGCGTGGTCCATAGATGGATCTGGTTGCGCCGTCCTTTTGATGCGAGCCCTCGCGTGGATCGCGTATTGGCTTATGTGCGGCATTGCTTGCCGCTCTATGTTGGCCATGAGGTCGTCTATCCGGCCAGGTGGCCGTTTTAATTTTTGGTTGCGGGGGATCTAAGGCCTCCTCATCGAATTCAGGTAGCAACTTCCACTTCGGGTAGCTCTTGGTGGGGCGATTATCGCCATACTTCGCTGCTGTGTTGAGTACTTTGCTGCATCTGATTTGGAGTGTGTCTTGCGCAGCCTTGAGCCTTTGCTTCTGCTTTTTTAGACTCCTTGCGGTGGCAACAAGCCTTTGATGGGCATTCTGTTGCTCCGGGTGTCTGTTCGGTGTTATGTCATCCGGACTATTATCTTTGACAGAATTGGGTTGTTCGGTTTGATTCTCCGTGTTGCCGTGGTCCGGCAATGGTTCACCCTGCTCTAACGCTGGGTCTGTATGATCGTTGTTTCTACCGAGGCAGGATTTGGTGTGGCGCTTACGCCACCGCTTTGACTGCTTCTCGAGGGGACAACCCTTTGTTGCGTCCTTCCGTTCCTCGTCGTCGTTTTCTTTTGGTGTGTTCACCATGTATATGTCATGTGGTGAAGTGGGCGTCCAGTGCCCTGTGGGCAGTGGTTCCTCTTCGTCCCCCGCATCGTCGTCCATACCGTCGATGTCTTCGGAGTCGAAGTCGAGCATGTCGGTTAAGTCATCAACAGTGGCTACAAAGTGGGTGGTGGGTGGGCCGTGAATTTCGTCGTCGCCCGCATCCCAGTCCTGTCGGACATAGTTCGGCCAGGATCCTCCTGACAAGGAGAGAGACCTTAATGAGTTCAGTGTGTCGCCAAAGGGCGAGTGCTGAAAAGTATCCGTGGAGGTAAACTCCATGATCAGCGCCAAATCGGATTCGATGGGAACGGGCACAGGCGGTTCGAAGTCCGTGGCTGGAGAAGGATCCGGCAACACGGCTCTCGTGCAAGGTACGGTCGATGTTCGGCTCGATCGCCGCTAAGGGTAAGGCTTCCACGACGGGGTCCATCCACCCGTCCGCGGAAGGCGCAACTGGCTCCGAATTGAGGGTCGAAGCGGCTGCCGGTGCGATCTTAAAACTGTCTGATGGTAGAACTAAATCGTAGTCATCGTGACCGCGTGACGCGCAAGGCAGAGGCTCGAATCCGTCGCAGATCAAGTCTCCGCGGATATCGGCCGTGTAGTTTAAGCTTCCAAACCCGACCTGGTGGCCAGGGGCGTAACTTTCACTCTGCTCCAGATGGCCAAGCGAATTGGCCCGCAGTACAAAGCCGCCGAACACGAAGATCTGTCCGGGGAGAAAAGTCTCACCCTAGACTACATCGCTATCGATGATAGTAGGAGCCATCAAGCCTAAAGGCGACGACATAGAGGAACTCTCAATGAGAGCACCAATGTCGGTGTCAAAACCGGTGGATCTCGGGTAGGGGGTCCCGAACTGTGCGTCTAAGGCAGATGGTAACAGGAGGCAAGGAACACGATGTTTTACCCAGGTTCGGGCCCTCTTGATGGAGGTAAAACCCTACGTCCTGCTTGATTAATATTGATGATATGGATAGTACAAGAGTAGATCTACCACGAGATCAGAGAGGCTAAACCCTAGAAGCTAGCCTATGGTATGATTGTATGTTGTAGTTGTTGTGTCCTACGAACTAAAACCCTCCGGTTTATATAGACACCGGAGAGGGTTAGGGTTACACAAGGTTGGTTACAAAGGAGGAGATATCCATATCCGTATTGCCTAGCTTGCCTTCCACGCCAAGTAGAGTCCCATCCGGACATGAGACGAAGTCTTCAATCTTGTATCTTCATAGTCTAATAGTCCGACCAATGGAGATAGTTTGGCTGTGCGGAGACCCCCTAATCCAGGACTCCCACACATACCCATAGGATTTTATATGCTATTCTATAAGCCCAAAGTGCATCATCTAACTTCTTAGACCAATTCTTTTGGGGCCTATTGACAGTCTTTTGCAAAATCAATTTTATTTCCCTATTACTAAGTTCAGCTTGACCACTAGACCGAGGATGATAGGTTGATGCAATTCTATGGGTAACATCATACTTCACAAGCATTTTACGGAAATCACCATGAATAAAGTGGGAACCACCATCAGTCATTAAATATCTAGGGACTCCAAACCTTGGGAAAATAACTTCCTTAAGCATTTTAATAGAGGTGTTGTGATCAGCACTACTAGTTGGAATAGCTTCTACCCACTTAGTAACATAATCAACAACAACCAAAATATGTGTATGCCCATTAGAGGAAGGAAAAGGTCCCATGTAATCAAATCCCCAAACATCAAATGGTTCAACAGCAAGTGAATAATTCATAGGTATTTCTTGACACTTACCAATATTCCCTATTCTTTGACATTCATCACAAGATAAGACAAACTTACGAGCATCCTTCAAGAGAGTAGGCCAATAAAATACAGATTGCAATACCTTGTGAGTGGTTATGTCTCCTGCATGATGTCCTCCATATGCTTTGGAGTGACATTTCCATAGGATTTGTCCCTGTTCATGCTCAGGTACACAACGTGTAATAATACCATCTACCCCTTCTTTATAAAGATGTGGGTCATCCCAGAAGTAATGTCTTAAATCATAAAATAATTTTTTATTTTGTTGGTATGTAAAACTAGGTGGTAAATATTTAGCAACAACATAATGAGCATAGTCAGCATACCAAGGTGTACTATTAGCAACATTTATTACAGTTAATTGCTCACCGGGAAAACTATCATCAATAAGTAGTGGGTCATCAAGCACATTTTCAAGCCCAGACAAGTTATCAGCTATGGGGTTCGCAGCTCCTTTTCTATCAGTGATATGCAAATCAAATTCTTGTAGCAAGAGAACCCACCTAATGAGTCTAGGTTTAGCATCTTTCTTTTCCATAAGATATTTTATAGCAGCATGATCAGTGTGAACAATAACTTTAAAGTCAACAATGTGAGATCTAATTTTATCACAAGCAAACACCACTGCTAGAAATTCTTTTTCAGTGGTAGCATAATTTCTTTGAGCACTGTCTAGAGTTTTACTAGCATAATTAATAACATTTAGTTTCTTATCAACTCTTTGTCCTAGAAAAGCACCAATAGCATAATCACTAGCATCACACATAATTTCAAAAGGCAAGTTCCAATCAGGTGGTTGAACAATAGGTGCAGAAATTAATGCTTTCTTGAGTGTTTCGAAGGCTTCTAAACAATCATCATAAAAAAAAGGATTATCCGTTTGCAAATGATTTGTAAGGGGCCTAGAAATTTTAGAAAAGTCTTTGATAAATCTCCTATAAAAACCAGCATGACCTAGGAAACTACGAATACCTTTGATATCTTTAGGACATGGCATTTTCTCAATTGCATCAACTTTAGCTTTGTCCACCTCAATACCTCTTTCAAAAAATTTATGGCCCAAAACAATACCTTCATTAACCATAAAGTGATACTTCTCTCAATTCAAGACAAGATTTGTTTGCTCACATCTCTGCAAAACTCGATCAAGATTGCTTAAACAATTATCAAAAGACTTCCCATAAACAAAAAAGTCATCCATGAAAACCTCAACAATCTTTTCACAAAAGTCAGAGAATATAGAAGTCATACATCTTTGAAAGGTAGCAGGTGCATTGCATAAACCAAAAGGCATACATCTATAAGCATAAGTTCCAAAAGGACGAGTAAAAGTGGTCTTTTCTTGATGAGGTTGAGAAACAGGTATTTGTGAAAAACCAGAATATCCATCAAGGAAGCAAAAAATGTGTATGCTTGGATAATATTTCTAGCATTTGATCAATAAAAGGCAGAGGGTAATGATCTTTTCTAGTGGCTTTGTTTAATTTTCTAACATCAATTACCATTCTATAGCCTGTAACAATTCTTTGTGGAATAAGTTCATTCTTATCATTAGGAACAACAGTAATACCTCCCTTCTTGGGGACACAATGAACAAGACTTATCCATCTACTATCACCTATAGGACAGATTATACCTGCTTCCAGAAGTTTTAATATTTCCATTCTTACCACTTCTTTCATCTTCAGATTTAACCGACATTGGTGATCGACAACGGGTTTAGCATTAGGTTCCATATTAATCTTGTGCTGACATAGAGTGGGACTAATGCCCTTAAGATCATCAAGAGTATATCCAATAGCAGCTCGATGCTTCCTTAGAACTTTCAATAATCTTTCTTCTTCATGTTCTAAAAGGTTAGCACTAATAATAACATGATATATTTTCTTCTCATCAAGATAAGCATATTTGAAAGTTTCTGGCAATTGTTTTATTCAAACACAAGATCACCTTTAGGTGGAGGAGGACCTCCTAGAGTTTCATAGGAAAATTGTGTTTAAGCAAAGGATGTTGTTCAAACAAAATCTTATCTATTTTTTTAGGGTTCAAAAATCTTATCTATTTCATTTCTTTCATGGATATGTAAATCATTTTCATGGTCAAGCAAATATTGTTCTAAAGCCTCAGTAGGAGGTACAACAATAGAAGCAAGACCAATTATTTCATCCTTACTAGGCAATTCTTTTTTATGAGGTTTTCTACTGAACTTAGAAAAATTAAACTCATGAGACTCATCACCAAAGCTAACACCGACAGTTTGTTTCTCGCAATCTATTTTAGCATTAACGGTGTTCAAGAAAGGTCTACCAAAGATAATGGGACAAAAGTCATCTTGTGGGGAACCAAGAACAAGAAAATCAGTAGAGTATTTTATTTTCCCACATAAGACTTCAACATCTCTAACAATCCCAAGTGGTGTGATGGTGTCTCTATTGGCAAGTTTAATAGTAACATCTATATCTTCTATTTCAGCGGGTGATATGTCATTCATAATCTCTTGATATAAAGTAAAAGGAATAGCACTTACGCTAGCACCTATGTCACATAAACCATGATAACAGTGATCTCCTATTTTAACTGAGACAACAGGCATGCCAACAACATGCATGCCAACAACAGGTCTATGTTTATCTTTTTTATCGGGTTTGGCAATTCTAGCAGCTTCCTCACAGTAGTAAATAACATGCCCATCTATGTTTTCTTCTAGGAGATCTTTAACCATAGCAACACTAGGTTCTACCTTTATTTGTTCAACTGGTTTGGGTGTTCTAATATAACTTTTGTTGACCACAATTGAAACTTTAGCATGTTCATTTATCCTAACAGGGAATGGTGGTTTTTCAATATAAGCAGTAGGAACAACTGGATCAACATTATAAATAATAGTTTCATATTTAGCTATTATTGGTTCTTTAATTTCTTCTTTAATAGGTGGGTGATATTTAAACAACTTCTCTTTAGGGAGATCAACATGAGTAGCAAATGATTCACAAAAGGAGGCTACTATCTCAGAGTCAAGTCCATATTTAGTGCTAAACTTTTGAAAAGCATCGGTCTTCATAAAAGATCTAACAAAATCAAACTCAGGCTTAATACCTGACTCTTTACCTTTGTCGAGTTCCCAATCTTCAGAGTTGCATTTAATTCTTTCTAAGAGATCGCACCGGAATTCAATAGTCTTCTACATAAAAGAACCAACACAAGAAGTATCAAGCATGGATCGATCATTATGAGAAAGCCGAGCATAAAAATTCTGAATAATAATTTCTCTTGAGAGCTCATGATTGGGGCATGAATATAACATTGACTTAAGCCTCCCCCAAGCTAGAGTGATACTTTCTCGTTCACGAGGCCAAAAATCATATATATAATTCCGATCACGATGAACTAGATGCATAGGATATTTTTTTGGTGAAACTCCAATTTCATTCGATTCCAATTCCAAGATCCAATATCATCGCATAGCCTATAACATACCAATGATTTTCCCTTCAAAGATAAAGGGAAAACCTTGTTCTTAATTTCATCTCCAGGTAAACCTGCAAGCTTAAACAATCCCCAAATTTCATCCACATATATCAAGTGCATATCAGGACATTATGTTCCATCTCCTGCATAAGGATTAGCTAGCAGTTTTTCTATCATACCCGAAGGAATTTCATATTCAATATTTTTAGTAGGTGCAGTAGGTTGAGGGGTAACTAATTTTGGTTTTGGTCGAGGTGAAGATATCCCGAACAAACCCCTCAAAGGATTGTTCTCCATAGTAACAAGTGACAATAAATTTCAGCATGTATAGTAATAACTTTTCCTTACCGATTTCCACTTACCAAGAGCGTTTCACTCCCCTACAATGGTGCCAGAAAATAGCCTTCATGACCAACAAGTATATGGGATCAATTGTAGCCTTTTCGATAAGTAAGAGTGTCGAACCCAACAAGGAGCAGAAGGAAATGACAAGTGGTTTTCAGCAAGGTAATCTCTGCAAGTGCTGAAATTGTAAGTAACAGAGTAGTTTGATAGCAAGATAATTTGTAACGTGCAAGTAATAATAACAGTAACAAAAGTGCAGCAAGGTAGCTCAATACTTTTGAGGCAAAGGACAAGCAAAAATGGTCTCTTATAAAAGGCAAAGCGTTCTTGAGGGTGCACAAGAATTTCATCTAGTCACTTTCATCATGTTGGTTCGATTTGTGTTCGCTACTTTGATAAATTGATATGTGGGTGGACTGGTGCTTAGGTGTTGTTCTTACTTGAACAAATATCCTACATATGATTAACCCCCTCGCAAGCATCTGCAACTATGAGAAAAGTATTAAGAATAAATTCTAACCATAGCATTAAACTTTTGGATCCAATCGGCCCCTTACGGAATAGTGCATAAACTAGGGTTTAAGCTTCTTTCACTCTCGCAACCCATCATCTAATTACTACTCCACAATGCATTCCCTTAGGACCAAATGTGGTGAAGTTTCATGTAGTCGACGTTCACATGACACCACTAAGGGAATCACAACATACATACTATCAAAATATCGAACACATATCAAGTTCACATGATTACTTGCAACAAGATTTCTCCCATGACCTCAAGAACAAAAGTAACTACTCACAAATGATAATAATGCTCAAGATCAAAGGGGTATTAAATAGCATATTGGATCTGAACATATAATCTTCCACCAAATAAACCATATAGTAATCAACTACAAGATGTAATCAACACTACTAGTCACCCACAAGAACCAATCTATAGTTCCGGTACAAAGATTGAACACAAGAGATGAACTAGGGTTTGAGAGGAGATGGTGTTGTTGAAGATGTTGATTGCCATCCTGAAGATGGGAGACTTGTTGGTGATGATGATGATGATGATGATTTCCCCCTTCGGGAGGGAAGTTCCCCCGGCGGAATCGCTCCGCCGAAGGGCAAAAGTGCTCCTGCCCAAGTTCCGCCTTGAGACGGCAGCGCTCCGTCCTTAAAGTCCTCCCCTTATTTTTTCTAGGTCAAAATGACTTATATACCAGAAGATGGGCACCGCAGGTGGGCTGGGCTTAGCACAAGGTGTCTTGTCCTCACCAGGTAGCCCCCCTCCGGTGATTATTTTCTCTAGTATTTCTTATTTATTCCATAAAAATTCCTCGTGAAGTTTCAGCTCATTGGGAGTTGTGCAGAATAGGTAGCTTGACGTAGCTTTTTCAGGTCCAGATTTCCAACTGCCGAAATTCTCCCTCTTTGTGTGTACCTTGCATATTATGAGGGAAAAGGCATTAGAATTACTCCAAAAAGCATTATTATGCATAAAAACATTATAAATAACAGTACGTAAACATGATGCAAAATGGACGTATCAAACCTCATAGGTCGATAATGGTATGTACAGCTTCTGAGTGGTACGGTAATCCTGTCTTATAGGTCATGTTGTTGGACAACGGTGAACCTACGAGCTATGGAGAAGTGATGGTGGGCCCGGATTCCAATAAATAGGAGCCATGAAATCCGAGATAGGATCCATGTATGAGAACAAAGTATGGATTTTGGTGGACTTGCTTGATGATTGGCAAGCCATTGAGAATAAATGGATCTTTAAGAAGAAGACATATGCTGATGGTAATGTCACCATTTATGAAGCTCGACTAGTCGTAAGGAAGTTTCCGACAAGTTCAAGGAGTTGACTATGATGATGTGAACTAGATTATTGAATCTAGTGCAAGTGGGAGACTATTGGAAATATGCCCTAGAGGTAATAATAAATTGGTTATTATCATATTTCCCTGTTCATGATAATCGTTTATTATCCATGCTAGAATTGTATTGATCAGAAACTCAGATACATGTGTGGATACATAGACAACATCATGCCCCTAGTGAGCCTCTACTAGACTAGCTCATTGATCAAAGATGGATATGGTTTCCTAGCCATAGACATGAGTTGTCATTTGATAATGTGATCAGATCATTAGGAGAATGATGTGATGGACAAGACCCAAACTACAAATGTAGCATATGATCGTGTGAAGTTTATTGCTATCATTTTCTGCATGTCAAGTATATGTACCTATGACCATGAGATCATGCTACTCATTGACACCGGAGGAGTACCTTGTGTGCACCAAACGTCACAACGCAATTGGGTGACTATAAAGGTGCTCTACAGGTATCTCTGAGGGCGTATGTTGAGTTGGCATGGATCAAGACTGGGATTTGTCACTCCGTATGACGAAGAGGTATCTCAGGGCCCACTCGTAATACAACATCACAAGAACCTTGCAAGCAATGTGAGTAATGAGTTAGCCACGGGATCTTGTATTATAGAACGAGTAAAGAGACTTGCCGGTAACGAGATTGAACTAGGTATGGAGATACCAACGATCGAATCTCGGGCAAGTAACATACCGATAGACAAAGGGAACTATATACGAGATTAGCTGAATCCTTGACATCGAGGTTTGACCGATAAGATCTTCGTACAATATGTGGGAACCAATATGGGCATCCAGGTCCCGCTGTTGGTTATTGACCATAGAGGTGTCTCGGTCATGTATGCATAGTTCTCGAACCCCCAGGGTCTACACACTTAACATTTGGTGACAATATAAGTACATTTGAGTCATTATGGTGGTTACCGAAGGTTGTTCAGAGTCCCAGATGAGATCCCGGACATGGCGAGGAAGTCCATAATGGTTCGTAGGTGAAGATTGATATATTGGACAAAGGGTATTGGAGTCCAGAATTGTTCTGGGGGTACTGGGTGATGACCAGCATGACCGAAAGGGGTTTCGGGGGGCCTCGACAAGTGTTGGGTGGCCTCATGGGCCAAGGGGAGGGGGCAAACCAGCCCACTAAGGGGCTGTGCGCCCCCCTCACCCTTTCCCACGTTGCCAGAAGAGGTCGGGCGCCTCCCTAGGGTTTGCCTCCACCTGGCTTAGGGGCCAAGTATCCTAGGGGGAGAACCCATCTAGGGTTTCCCTCTTGTGGCCGTCGGCCCTAGATGGGATCCCCTAGGGGCGCCCCTCCCCCCTTCCCCCTATATATAGAGAGGTAGAGAGATGGCAGCCGCACCCATGAGCACATCTCCATGCCATGGCGCTGCCCTTCCTCTCCCTCGTAGCCCTCTTCCTCTCCATAGTGCTTAGCGAAGCTCTGCTGAGATTCCACCACCACCACCGCCACCACGCCGTTGTGCTGCCGGAGGACTCGAGCTACTACTTCACCATCGCTTGCTGGATCGAGGAGGTGAAGGTGTCATCGAGCCGTACGTGTGTTGAACGCGGAGGTGATGTCCGTTCGACACTAGATCGGGAGTTCGCGGGACAGATCATGATTGGATCATGAAGATGTTCGACTACATCAACCGCGTTTCTTTACACTTCTGCTTAGCAATCTACAAGGGTATGTAGATGCAATCTCTCCTCTCGTAGATGTTCATATCCTAGATTAATCTTGGTGAGCGTAGGAAAATTTTGTTTACCATGCAATGTTCCCCAACATAAACCGCTTTGCCCAATAGAGTGAACCATCATAAAAAATCGCACGAGAGGGACCGTAAAACCAGCACCGCCTGCATGCGGCCCAAAATGTGATGGAAATATGCCCTAGAGGCAATAATAAATGTTTATTATTATATTTCCTAAATCATGATAAAGGTTTATTATTCGTGCTAGAATTGTATTGACTGGAAACTTAAATAGATGTGTGGATACATAAACAAATACCGTGTCCCTAGTATGCCTCTACTAGTCT
Organism: Triticum aestivum; assembly: GCF_018294505.1. NCBI lineage: Eukaryota > Viridiplantae > Streptophyta > Magnoliopsida > Poales > Poaceae > Triticum > Triticum aestivum. Next base: position 432,306,464 of record NC_057800.1, read on the forward strand.
AGCTCATTGATCAAAGATGGTTAAGGTTTACTAACCATGGACATGTGTTGCCATTTGATAACGGGATCACATCATTAGGAGAATGATGAGATGGACAAGACCCATCCGTTAGCTTAGCATAATGATCATTCAGTTTTATTGCTACTGCTTTCTTAATGTCAAATGCATGTTCCTTCCACCATGAGATCATGCAACTCTCGGATACTGGAGGAATACCTTGTGTGCTATCAAACGTCACAACATAACTGGGTGATCATAAAGATGCTCTACAGGTATCTCTGAAGGTGTCGCTTGAGTTGGCGTGAATCAAGACTGAGATTTGTCACTCCGTGTATCGGAGAGGTATCTCTGGGCCCTCTCGGTAATAAACATCACAAGAAGCTTGCAAGCAAAGTGAATAAGGAGTTAGTTGAAATATGATGTATTATGGAATGAGTAAAGAGACTTTCCGGTAACGAGATTGAACTAGGTATAGAGATACCGACGATCGAATCTCGGGCAAATAACATACCGACAGACAAAGGGAATTGTGGGTGTTGTCATAAAGGTTCAACTGATAAAAGATCTTCGTGGAATATGTAGGAATCAATATGGGCATCCAGGTACCTCTATTGGTTATTGACCGGAGAGGTGTCTCGGTCATGACTACATAATTCCCGAACCCACATGGTCGCACGCTTAACATTTGCTGACGGTAGAGTAGTATTGGGATATTTGATGAGTGGTAACCAAATGTTGTTCGGAGCCCCGGATGAGATCCCGGGATTCACGCGAAGTCTCGGAATGGTCGACAGGTAAATATTTATATATTTGAAAGTCATATTTTGGGTTCCGGAAAAAGTGCAGTTTTTTCGGTATTGTACCGGGAAGCTTCTAGAAGGTTCCGGAGGATTCCAGAGGGGTTCGGAAGTCCACAAGTGGGCCCACCACGACCCAAGGGCTAGAATGGGATGATGGGAGGTGCCCTAGCCTTATTGGGCTAGGTGCACCAAGTCCTCAAAAGCCCATGTGGCTAGGGAAGGCAAAAAAGGAAGGAGTCCTAGTAGGAATAGGATTGGACTTGGAGTCCAAGTTCTCTCCCCCTTAGCTATGCCCTAGGGCTTGGAGGGGCTGTTTCCCACGCCCCTCCATTTATATATAGTGGGGAGGGGGCGCCCCAAGAGGACACACCAAGCTCTTGGCGCCCCTTTCTCTCCTGTTACTCCGTTGTTCCACCGCCTCGTCCCGGCGACGCTTGACGAAGCGCTGTCGGTACTCCACCACCACCATCGCCACCACGCCATCGTATTGGTTGTGATCCCATCTACTTCTCCTCTTTAACTTGGTTGAGGAGACGTCATCGAGCTGCATGTGTGCTAAACTCGGAGGTGTCGTCTGTTCGGCACTAGACCGGTTGGATTGTGATCGGATCGCGAAGAGTACGACTACATCAAACGCATTGTTAAATGCTTCCGCTTACTGTCTACGAGGGTACATGGACACACTCTTCCCTCTCATTGCTATGCATCTCCTTGGATAGATCATTGCGTGTGCATAGATTTTTTTTGTTTTCATGCAACGTTTCCCAACAGTGGCATCATGAGCTAGGTCTATGCGTAGATGATATGCACAAGTAGAACACAAAGAGTTGTGGGTGGTGATAGTCATACTGCTTACCACCAACGTCTTATTTTGATTTGGCGGCATTGTGGGATGAAGCGGCCCGGACCAACCTTACATGTCCACGCACATGAGACCGGTTCCACCGACTAACATGCAACTAGTTTTGCATAAAGGTGGCTGGAAGGTGTCTGTTTCTCCTACTTTAGTTGAACCAAATTTGACTGCGGCCGGTCCTTGAAGAAGGTTTAAACAGCAAACTTGACGAAACACAGTTGTTGTTTTATGCGTAGGTAAGAACGGTTCTTGCTAGAAGCCCATACTAGCCACATAAAACTTGCAACAACAAAGTAGAAGACGTCTAACTTGTTTTTGCAGGGCATGTTGTGATGTGATATGGTTAAGACATGATATGATAAACGTTATTGTATGAGATGATCATGTTTTGTAAGATATCTGGCAACCGGCGGGAGCCTTATGGTTGTCTTTATTGTATGAAATGCAAAAACCATTTAATTGCTTTACATTATCACTATGCATTAGAGATAGTTGTAGAAACCATAGTTGGCGAGACGACCAGGGCGCTATATGGAGATCAAGGTGTCGAGCCGGTGATGACGGATATCATGATGATGCTTTGGAGATGGAGATCAAAAGCACAAGATGATGATGGCCATATCATGTCACATATTTTGATTGCATGTGATGTTTATATTTTATGCATCTTATTTTGCTTAGTACGGCGGTAGCATGATAAGATGATCACTTAACAAAATTTCAAGGTAAAAGTGTTCTCCGTGAGTATGCACCGTTGCTACAGTTCGTCGTGTTGAGACACCACGTGATGATCGGGTGTGATAGGCTCTATGTTCACATACAATGGGTGCAAGACAGTTTTGCACATGCGGAATACTTGGGTTAAACTTGACGAGCCTAGCATGTACAGACATGGCCTCGGAACACTGGAGACCGAAAGGTCGAACGTGAATCATATAGTAGATATGATCAACATAGAGATGTTCACCATTGATGACTACTCCATCACACGTGATGATCGGACATGGATTAGTTGATTTGGATCACGTATCACTTAGATGACTTGAGGGATGTCTATTTAAGTGGGAGTTCATTAGTAATTTGATTAATTGAACTTAATTTATCATGAACTTAGTCTTGATAGTTTTCATATATGTGTTGTAGGTCAATAGCTCGCGATATAGCTCATATATATTTTTGATATATTCCTAGAGAAAACTAAGTTGAAAGATGATAGTAGCAATGATGCGGACTGGCTCTGTGATCTGAGGATTATCCTCATTGCTGCACAGAAGGATTATGTCCTTGATGCACCGCTAGGTGGCAGACCTATTGCAGGAGCAGATGCATATGTTATGAACGTTTGGCAAGATCGATATGATGACTACTTAATAGTTTAGTGCGCCATGCTTTACAGCTTAGAACCGGGACTTCAAAAAGTTTTGAACGCCGCAGAGCATATGAGATGTTCCAACAGCTGAAATTGGTATTTTAGACTCATGCCCGTGTCGAGAGGTATGAGACCTCTAACAAGTACTTTGCCTACAAGATGGAGGAGAATAGCTCAACCAGTGAGCATGTGCTCAGAATGTCTGGGTACTACAATCGCTTGAATCAAGTGGGAGTTAATCTTCCAGATAAGATAGTGATTGACAAAGTTCTCTAGTCACTATCACCAAGCTACTAGAACTTTGTGATGAACTATAAAGGGATGACGAAAATGATTCCCGAGCTCTTCGCGACACTGAAATTGGCGAAGGTAGAAATCAAGAAAGAGCATCAAGTGTTGATGATTAAAAAATCACTAGTTTCAAGAAAAAAGGGCAAGGGAAAGAAAGGGAACTTCAAGAAGAATGGCAAGCAAGATGCTACTCTCGGGAAGAAGCCCAAAGTTGGACCCAAGCCTGAAACTGAGTGCTTCTACTACAAAGGAAATGGTCACCGGAAGCAGAACTTCCCCAGATACTTGGCGTATAAGAAGGATGGCAAAGTAAACAAAGGTATATTTGATATACATGTTATTGATGTGTACTTTACTAGTGTTTATAGCAACCCCTCGGTATTTGATACCGGTTCAGTTGCTAAGATTAGTAACTCAGAATAGAAGTTGAAAAATAAGCAGAGACTAGTTAAAAGCAAGGTGACGATGTGTGTTGGAAATGATTCCAAGGTTGATATGATCACCATCGCACACTCCCTCTACCTTCGGGATTAGTGTTGAACCTAAATAAATGTTATTTGGTCTTTGTGTTGAGCATGAATATGATTAGATCATGTTTATTGCAATATGTTTATTCATTTAAGTCAGAGAATAATTATTGTTCTGTTTACATGAATAAAACCTTCTATGGTCATACACCCAATGTGAATGGTTTATTGAATCTTGATCGTAGTGATACATATATTCATAACATTGATGTCAAAAGATGCAACGTTGATAATGATAGTGGAACATATTTCTAGCACTGTTGTTTAGGTCATATTGGTGTAAAGCGCATGAAGAAACTCCATGCGAATGGACTTTTGGAATCACTTGATTATGAATCATTTGATACTTGCGAACCATGCCTCATGGGCAAGATGATTAAAACTCTGTTCTCCGGAACAATGGAGCGAGCTAATGACTTATTGGAAATAATACATACTGATGTATGCGGTCCGATGAGTGTTGAAGCACGCATCAGGTATCGTTATTTTCTAACCTTCACAGATGATTTCAGTAGACATGTGTATATCTACTTAATGAAACACAAGTCTGAAACATTTGAAAAGTTCAAAGAATTTCAGAGTGAAGTGGAGAATCATCGTAATAAGAAAATAAAGTTTCTACGATCTGATCACAGAGGCGAATATTTGAGTTCGAGTTTGGCCTTCATTTAAAACAATGTGGAATTGTTTCACAATTCATGCCGCCTGGAACACCACAGCGTAATGGTGTGTCTGAACATCATAACCGTACTTTATTAGATATTGTGCATTCTATGATGTCTCTTATCGATTTACCACTATATTTTGGGGTTATGCATTAGAGACAATTGCATTCACATTAAATAGGGCAATGTCTAAATCCGTTAAGACGACATCATATGAACTGTGGTTTGGCAGGAAACCTAAGCTGTTGTTTCTTAAAATTTGGGGTTGCGACACTTATGTCAAAAGGCTTCAGCCTGATAAGCTCGAACCCAAATCGGAGAAGTGTGTCTTCATAGGATACCCTAACGAAACAATTGGGTACATCTTCTATCACAAATCCGAAGGCAAGATCTTTGTTTCTAAGAATGGATCCTTTCGAGAGAAGGAGTTTCTCTCGAAAGAAGTGAGTGGGAGGAAAGTAGAACTTGATAAGGTAATTGTACCTTCTCTCAATTTGGAAAGTAGCACATCAGAGAAATCTGTTCCCGTGATGCCTACACCAACTAGAGAGGAAGCTAATGATGATGATCATGAAACTTCAAATCAAGTTACTACTGGACCTCATAGGTCGAACAGAGCACGTTTCGCACCAGAGTGGTATGGTAATCTTGTTCTAGAAGTCATGTTGCTAGAACATGGCGAACCTACGAACTATGAAGAAGCTATGATGAGCCCAGATTCTGATAAATGGCTTGAGGCCATGAAATCTGAGATAGGATCCATGTATGAGAACAAAGTATGGACTATGGTGGACTTTCCCGATAATCGGCAAGCCATGGAGAATAAATGGATCTTCAAGAAGAAGACTGACGCTAATGGTAATATCACTGCCTACAAAGCTCGACTTGTCGCGAAAGGTTTTCGACAAATTCATGGGGTTGAATACGATGAGACCTTATCACCCGTACTGATGCTTAAGTCGGTCCGAATCATGTTAGCAATTGCTGCATTTTATGATTATTAAATTTGGGAAATGGACGTCAAAACTGCATTCCTTAATGGATTTCTTAAATAAGAGTTGTATATGATGCAACCAGAAGGTTTTGTCGATCCTAAAGGTGCTAACAAAGTGTGCAAGCTCCAGCGATCCATCTATGGACTGGTGCAAGCATCTCGGAGTTGGAATGTACGCTTTGATGAAATGATTAAAGCGTATGGTTTTATACAGACTTATGGTGAAGCATGTATTTACAAGAAAGTGAGTGGGAGCTCTATAGAATTTTTGATATTATATGTGGATGCCATATTTTTGATTGGAAATGATAGAGAATTTCTGGATAGCATAAAAGTATACTTGAATAAGAATTTTTCAATAAAAGACCTCCGTAAAGCTACTTATATATTGGGCATCAATATCTATAGAGATAGATCAAGACGGTTGATAGAACTTTCACAAAGCACATACCTTAATAAAGTTTTGAAGAAGTTCAAAATGGATCAGTCAAAGAAAGGGTTCTTGCCTGTGTTACAAGGTGTGAAGTTGAGTAAGACTCAAAACCAGACCACGACAGAATATATAGAGAGAATGGAAGTCATTCCCTATGCCTCAGTCATACGTTCTATAAAGTATTCCATGCTGTGTACCAGACCTATTGTGTGCCTTGCCATGAGATTGGCAAGGGGGTACAATAGTGATCTAGGAGTAGATCACCGGATAGCGGTCAAAATTATCCTTAGGTACCTAAAGAGGACTAAGGAAATGTTTCTCGGTTATGGAGGTGATAAAGAGTTCGTCGTAAAGAGTTACGTCGATGCAAGCTTTGACACCAATCTGGATGACTCTGAGTCTTGATCTGGTTACATATTGAAAGTGGGAGCAATTAGCTAGAGTAGCTCCATGCGGAGCATTGTAGACATAGAAATTTGCAAAATACATACGGATCTGAATGTGACAGACCCGTTAACTAAACCTCTCTCACAAGTAAGACATGATCACACCTTAGTACTCTTTGCGTGTTAATCACATGGTGACGTGAACTAGATTATTAACTCTAATAAACTCTTTGGGTGTTGGTCACATGGCGATGTGAACTATGGGTGTTAATCACACGGCAATGTGAAATAGATTATTGACTCTAGTAAAAGTGAGAGACTGATGGAAATATGCCCCAGAGTCAATAATAAAATGGTTATTATTATATTTCCTAAATCATGATAAAGGTTTATTATTCATGCTAGAATTGTACTGAACGGAAACTTAAATACATGTGTGGATACATAAACAAATACCGTGTCCCTAGCATGCCTCTACTAGACTAGCTCGTTGATCAAAGATGGTTAAGGTTTCCTAACCGTGGACATGTGTTGTCATTTGATAACGGGATTACATCATTAGGAGCATGATGTGATGGACAAGACCCATCTGTTAGCTTAGCATAATGATCGTTCGGTTTTATTGCTACTGCTTTCTTAATGTCAAATACATGTTCCTTCGACCATAAGATCATGCAACTCCCGGATACCGGAGGAATACCTTGTGTGCTACCAAACATCACAACGTAATTGGGTGATCATAAAGATGCTCTATAGGTATCTCCGAAGGTGTCTGTTGAGTTGGCGTGAATCGTGATTGGGATTTGTCACTCCGTGTATCGGAGAGGTATCTCTGGGCCTTCTCGGTAATACACATCACAAGTAGCTTGCAAGCAAAGTGACTAAGGAGTTAGTTGCAAGATGATGTATTACGGAACGAGTAAAGAGACTTTCCAGTAACGAGGTTGAACTAGGTATAGAGGTACCGACGGTCGAATCTCGGGCAAGTAACATACCGACAGACAAAGGGAATTATGTATGTTGTCATAAAGGTTCAACCGATAAAAGATCTTCATGGAATATGTAGGAATCAATATGGGCATCCAGGTCCCTCTATTGGTTATTGACCGGAGAGGTGTCCCGATCATGACTACATAATTCCCGAATCCCGCAGGGTCGCACGCTTAATGTTCGCTGACGCTAGAGTAGTATTGGGATATTTGATGAGTGGTAACCAAATGTAGTTCAGAGTCCCAGATGAGATCCCGGATGCTACGAGGAGTCTCGGAATGGTCTAGAGGTAAAGATTTATATATGGGAAGTCATATTTTGGGTTCCGGAAAAAAGTGCAGTTTTTTGGTATTGTACCGAGAAACTTCTAGAAGGTTCCAAAGCATTCTGGAGGGGTCCGGAACTCCACAAGTGGGTCCACCATGACCCAAGGGCTGGCATGGTCTGCGGGGAGGTGCCCTGGCCTTATTGGGCTAGGCACACCAAGTCCTGAAAAGCCCAACTGGCTAGGGAAGGCAAGAAAGGAAGGAGTGCTAGTAGGAATAGGATTGGACTTGGAGTCCAAGTCCTGTCCTCCTTAGCTGCGCCCTAGGGCTTGGAGGGGCTGTTTCCCACGCCCCTCCACCTTATATATAGAGGGGAGGGGCGCCCCAAGAGGACACACCAAGCCCTTGGCGCCCCTCTCTCTCCCGTTACTCCGTAGTTCCACCGCCTCATCCCGGCGACGCTTAGCGAAGCGCTGTCGGTACTCCCCCCCCCCCCCCACCGTCACCACCACGCCGTCGTGTTGGTTGTGATCCCATCTACTTCTCCTCTCTCGCTTGCTAGATCAAGAAGGAGGAGTCATCATCTAACCACACGTGTGCTAAACTCGGAGGTGACGTCCGTTCGACACTAGATTGGTTGGATCGTGATCGGATCGCAAAGAGTACGACTACATCAACCACGTTGTTAAACGCTTCCGCTTATGGTCTATGAGGGTATGTAGACACACTCTCCCCTCTCGTTGCTATGCATCTACATGGATAGATCATTGCGTGTGCGTAGAATTTTTTTCCATGCAACGATTCCCAACAAAATGATGTACCACTACTATAGGATGCTGCTAACGCGACACTACAACCGGAGACCCTTCGAGAAACTGTGTGTGATGAAATAATCGCAGACGGTGGTGTATGAAAACCGTCAAAAAGGTACAAAACGTTTGCGATGGAGGATGCATCAAACAGGTTCGGATTTTAGTTGCGTGTGCGATGCAGGGCATACGGTTCAGTTCAATTAACTGTTTGTGATGAGGAGGAACAAAAGAAACGGACAGCCAAATGAAGGTGTGTGTGATACATAGCATATGGTTCACTCGGATGAACTGTTTGTGATTAGGCAAAACAAAAGAAACGGGCAGCCATATGAAGGTGTGTGCGATATACAACATACGGTTCACTCGGATGAACTATTTGTGATTAGGCAACACAAAAGAAACGGTCAGCCAGATCAAGGTGTACATAGGTGACTACTACAACCATGGCATTTGCACACACCAAAGTAAACTATTACATGCATAATTACATAGGTGGCTACTACACACATGACATTTCCACACACCAACAATAAAGTAAACTATATATTACATGCATGATTAACTAGCGTAAACGATCATCTGATCATCATCAACTTCTTGTGATGATTGCTCTGCTTGTGGCTCGATCCGGGCTCGTCGATTTTGGTAACGAGGCACTTCCTCATGTCAACGATACACCAGTGCATCTCGTAGCATGTGTACACGCTCTTGGCCGCGAACCTGAGGTGAGGTTCATCCAGTTGCCGCATCCAGGCCCCGTGCCAGGATACGGGACTTGTTCTCTGGGCATCCTGCTTCATCTTTTCATAGTAGGGGTCGATGATGGCCGAGGCGAGTTCGACCAGGGAGTCCTTCTTCGTGCTGCCCCAGACCCTGTAGTGGTCACGGATTTCGACAAGGTTCTTGCAGGCCAAGCCCGTAACACTGAGCGCTTTTACATCTTCGGTGGTTCCCACCGTGGCGAACTTGTAGTCAGTGCTGTTAACAAACCTGTTGAAACGGTCGCAAGGCTCTATGGCCATGCAGTAGTGGTAGATGAGGACATGATGGTGCACGCACAACTCGGCAACCTTCTGATCTATGCCGGGACGACCGGCGGTGTACTGGAGGTCGATGCCGACCACCTTGTACTCGTCTCCAACAAGCAACTGCTCAACGTTGTTGATGTATTCGTCCACCACGGCCGGGTCGATGGTGTACACCACCGAGAGATCCGTCTCCCTCGCGTGGGTCTCCACTCTATGCTTGTCGAACTCCATTGGAGCGCCGCCGGACATCCCCTCTCTATGTGTCGTCGTGGGTGTGCTTGTTGTGTTGTGGGGCACGATCAAAAGGTTGAAGAGACTAAGGTTATAATGGCCGCAGGAATTAAAGGGGAAGCCAGACGGCCAGGAATATCGGCAGGCCCTAATGGCAGTTCTAATTTGTAGTGCGTAACTCCAGCATGTCGCATGTAACTGCATCGTGTGGCAACATGCGCGGCACAACCGTATGCATACGGGGCCTCCGACGTGATTGTGCACACGCCCAACCGTTGGCAGAGAGCGTGCGGAGGGACGCGAGCAGAGCGCTCCGCGGTCACCTCAACGGCGAGCAACCATATATATATGCATAGTAGTTGAACACCAAGGAAAAGCTATCCACAAGCTGAGCGCACCGACGGACATGAGCAGAGCGCGCCAACAGAAGCGAGCAGAGCGCGCCGTGGCGCCTAACGACGAGCACAACGCGCTGCGGTGCCTAACGGCGGGATAGACCTTCATTCAAGCCAATCAAAATAAGACTGGAACGGACATGTGTGTATTGAGCAAAGGGATCGCACATGTCTGTATTGACTAGAATGAGAATGCAATAGCAAAATAAGAATTAAGGCCACGATAATGTGATCGCAATGGTGGTTACAGGAGGCAAGAAGAAAGATGCATCCATCAATGTACGACCTCCTCCTCCTCAACTCAGTGCGCTGGCCGGGCCACCGACCGGCGACTTGTGTGGCGAGGTCATGGTGCTTCTCAACTAAGGCATCCAAGGCTTCCAGCCAGCTGAAGAAGGCCAACGTCGTAGCGTCCTCACTGGCCTTGTAGATACCTATGTACACGATTCGTTCGTACACATGGATGTGTAGGTCGATGATTTCTTGCAGGGCGAGGCACCTCGTGGCGAGCGCGACCTATAGATGGACATTCTTCATGGCGTCGGCGGGCAGTCGCAGGGCCACCAGTGCTTCAAAGAGGTTTTGACCATGGAGGCCGATTAGGGTGGCACGCAATGAGGAGCCCGGGCGCGCGGGCTGGAGGAGTACGGTGATGTCGTTCACAAGCTTCTTGACGACGGTGAACCTGTTGGTGTTGTGAACGATCATCTGGTCCAACTGAGAGTCGTAGCTAGCATTGACGCTAGCCATCCACCAGCCGGTCGCCAACACCATATGGAGATGATCCAAAGTGCCATGTCGCAGGCTAGTGTCGTGGACCATCTGGCACAGCTGCTGGCTACTCGCGCGCATCGCCGCCATGGGTCTGGAGTGGGAACTTTTACGCTTATTAGTGTAGGTGCTTAGGCAAATGCTTAGGTGCGTACGATGTGGTAGATGCATTGGAATGTAGGGGCGCCTTTATATGACTGCAAACTATGTTGCATTCACGTCGTGCTGCCTCTTTTCCCGGTTCTCCCATTACTTCCCTCATGCATTCAGACGATGCTAATTGAAGGAGGATGCATCATTGGTCGTTCAACATTTCGGGAACCGCTACCCTCTCCCTCGTCTACATTAAAGTCGTATCGGGGACTACACCGCCTGCTGTCAAATCAAATAGTACTGCGCTGCCCCGCTAGTGATTCACATGGGTCATCCAAAAGAACCGTCTGTGTTCAAGAGATGCACAAATCCTGCTCTCACTTTGCATATGGGTGTTCTATCTAAAACCATCATGCTTGTTGTGAGAAGCTCTGGTTTGTGAGCATATACGCAAACCTGCCCCAAATGGGACAAAAACTTTACCACTCCATGTTGATGCCCCTCCATGATAGCATGCCAAGTTTCATGAATTTTAGACTAGTTTTGGATTTACTAGAATTTAAAAACGAGGCATCTCAATGTTTGCGGCCGAGTGACGGTGGCAGGGTGTTTGACATTCATTCCCATTTCTTGCATGGGACCTAAGCATGCACCCAAGGACCAAAGATTTGATTTTTCAACCAATTTATATGCATTGCAGCATGTGCATGTAGTTTAAATTTGAATTATGCACATAAATGCATTGAAAACTCACTTAATGCATAAAAATGTCCAAACGAACCTTGAAAAATCACAAAAAATAACACAACACTCCTGTTGTTCTATGTCGACATGAGAAAAAAAATTGAAAGCAATAAGAGGCAATGGATATCGTTTCGCCCCCAAAGTTGGGGTGTTCCCTACCGAAACCATCATGCTTGTTGTGAGAAGCTCTGGTTTGTGAGAAGCATATACCCAAACCTGCCCCAAATGGGACAAAAACTTTACCACTCCATGTTGATGCCGCTCCATGATAGCATGCCAAGTTTCATGATTTTCAGATGAGTTTTGGATTTAGTAGAATTTAAAAACCAGGTATCTCAATGTTTGCGGCCGAGTGACGGTGGCACAGTGCTTGACATTCATTCGCATTTCTTGCATAGGACCTAAGCATGCACCCAAGGACCAAAGATTTGATTTTTTTAACCAATTTATATGCACCGGAGCATGTGCATGTAGTTCAAATTTGAATTATGCACATAAATGCATTGAAAACTCACTTAATGCATAAAAATGTCCAAACGAACTCCGAAAAATCACAAAAAATAACACAACACTCCTGTTGTTCTATGTTGACACGAGAAAAAAATTGAAAGCAATAAGAGGCAACGGATATCATTTCGCCCCCAAAGTTGGGGCGTTCCCTACCGAAACCATCATGATTGTTGTGAGAAGCTCTGGTTTGTGAGAAGCATATACCCAAACCTGCCCAAATGGGACAAAAACTTTACCACGCCATGTTGATGCTGCTCCATGATAGGATGCCAAGATTCATGAATTTCAGAAAAGTTTTGGATTTACTAGAATTTAAAAACCATGTATCTCAATGTTTGCGGCCAAGTGATGGTGGCACGGTGCTTGACATTCATTCCCATTTCTTTCATGGGACCTAAGCATGCACCCAAGGACCAAAGATTTGATTTTTCAACCAATTTATATGCACCGGAGCATGTGCATGTAGTTCAAATTTGAACTATGCACATAAATGCATTGAAAACTCCCTTAATGCATAAAAATGCCCAAATGAACCCCAAAAAATCACAAAAAAAACACAACACTCCTGTTGTTCTATGTTGACATGAGAAAAAAATTGAAAGCAATTAGAGGAAATGGATATCGTTTCGCCACCAAAGTTGGGGCATTCCCTACGGAAACCATCATACTTGTTGTGAGAAGCTCTGGTTTGTGAGAAGCATATACCCAAACCTGCCCCAATTGGGACAAAAACTTTACCACGCCATGTTGATGCCGCTCCATGATAGCATGCCAAGTTTCATGAATTTCAGACGAGTTTTGGATTTACTATAATTTAAAAACCAGGTATTTCAATGTTTGCGGCCGAGTGACGGTGGCACAGCGCTTGACATTCATTCCCATTTCTTGCATGGGACCTAAGCATGCACCCAAGGACAAAGATTTGATTTTTTAACCAATTTATATGCACCGGAGCATGCACATGTATTTCAAATTTGCATTATGCACATAACTGCATTGAAACTCACTTAATGCATAAAAATGTCCAAACGAACCCCGAAAAATCACAAAAAATAACACAACACTCCTGTTGTTCTATGTTGACATGAGAAAAAAAATTGAAAGCAATTAGAGGCAATGGATATCATTTCGTCCCCAAAGTTGGGGCGTTCCCTACCGAAACCATCATGCTTGTTGTGAGAAGCTCTGGTTTGTGAGAAGCATATACCCAAACCTGCCCCAAATGGGACAAAAACTTAACCACGCCATGTTGATACCGCTCCATGATAGCATGCCAAGTTCCATGAATTTCAGACGAGTTTTGGATTTACTAGAATTTTAAAACCAGGTATCTCAATGTTTGCGGCCGTGTGACGGTGGGAGGGTGTTTGACATTCATTCTCATTTCTTGCATGGGACCTAAGCATGCACCCAAGGACAAATATTTGATTTTTCAACCAATTTATATGCACTGGAGCATGTGCATGTAGTTCAAATTTGAATTATGCACATAAATGCATTGAAAACTCACATAATGCATGAAAATGTCCAAACAGACCCTGAATAATTCCAATTCTTTTATGATCACTACAAATAAAAGGTCTAGCAATTCAAACACCGTCCATGGCCGCTGTGACCCCATTATGTAATTCAAATCAAGACGAAAAATCAAGTAGATCCCACACAGTTTATTATAACCAACCGTGTGAGATGCAGCACAAAATATCTTCACACCATGTCTGAATAAGGGGCCGTGTCTGATGACACTTTGCACGCCAGTTTTTTGGCTGAAGTGATTCCAAATTTTCGGCTTCCGCGAAAATATCTACCTCCCCCTCCCCCTTACCAAAAGCCACATTCCCCCCCTTTCCGCCTTCCTTTCCAAGTTGAAACTTTCACTCCTTGCTTGCAGCACCGCTGCCTCTTGGCTGGCGACCCTCCTTCACGCTGCTCGGCCTCGCCTATCCAGGCATGTAATCCACACCCGACCCCTATCCTCCTCCTCCTTCCACAACCCACATGCCCCAACCGCCGGCGCGAGCGCGATAACTTCCACCCAAATCACCGACCCCTCCACCAAATAAGCATCAGCCTAAGCCATGGTGCACACAGTATAGCCAAGACCTCAAGGAGCATTTGGCAGCGGAGAAGCAAATCGCGACCGCACGTGCGGATGAGGTCACGATGGCTGCCATTAGTGACGACCCCCAGATCTTGGAGGAGCAACTCACCGTCGAGGCCACCGTTGACGCCTCGTGCACCGACGTCATGATGCGGTTGGCTGCATTAAACGATAGTTCGTGGTGTTTTCTCGAGGCCACCGTCGGTGCCTTCGACGAAGACTATGAGGTGTTTTCTCAGCGTGCACATGCTTACCTCATCTCAAGAGCTAGCAGGTTGGTGCCTGGAGCGACTCGGGCAACTCACCACTACAACGAGGGCACCCACGATGCGGAGGCCTCACCCTCTTCCATGTCCAAGGAGCCAATCATCATTGATATCTCCGACAATGAGGAGTAGCTTGTCTTATTAGCTCACTATGAGGACCCATGCTCAGTTTGCTAGCTATTGCCTTTCCTTAACAAATTCTAGTGAATTGTGCTATCTACTTTCACCATGCAATCTTCTGCTACAGTGTATATGTTCTATATGTCTTGCAATGTGGTGTTCAATTAACTACTTGGTTCAATTATGCAAATGTGAGGTTCAATTCTTCAGGGTGTAATATTTACAAGTTGTTAAGTATGCTTGATTTGGTTAACTGTCTGATCTTCTATTAGGAGTGTGTTATATTGTTCAATTGGTGTTTAGTTAACTGCTTGGTTCATTTGTTGTGGCTTGGTTCACTTGTTGTGGTGTTTAGTTAACTGCTTGGTTCAATTCTGCAATGTAATATTCAATTGTTGTGGCTGCATTCTCTTATTGTATACCATGTGAGGAATAAATCTAATTTGGTTGTACTAAATACATGAGAAACAAATACAATTGCTATATTTCCAAGTTGTTAACCATGCTTGGTTTGGTTAAATGTCTGATCTTCTATTAGGAGTATGTTATATTATGCAATGTGGTGCTCAGTTAACGTTTGGTTCATTTGTTGTGGTGTTTAGTTAACTGCTTGGTTCAATTCTGCAATGCGATGTTCAATTATTGTGGTTACATTCTCTTATTGTATACCATGTGAGGAATAAATCGAATTTGGCTGCACTTAATACATGAGAAACATATACAGGTGCTATATTTCCTAGTTCTTAATCATGCTTGGTTAGGATAAATGGGTTTTCCATGTGGCTTGAATTAATCTGATGAATCCGCAATGTCGTTATTTTTCATCAACATATTTTACTGATAGCATGCGAACCCTTACTTAACCTGATGAATAAGTACCTTATATGTGTTGCAAAGAAACAATGGGAAGCACTGAGGTTTACAAGATGGTACTAACTATTATACCTTGCCTTTTTTTATTCATTTGCCCCGTTTCCAATATAGAGAAGATATTTATGCACATCCTTGTTTTTAGGGTTCACTGATGATTACCTCTCAAACCACCTCTGTGGTCAGGATGCGAGGAAAGTTTTCATACAACACCCATGGTTCAATATTGAAGTGTTCCTGAAGTGGTCGAAGGATGGATGATCAATCATCCACACGCACTGGCCTAAAGTTGCAAAGACCTTCAACATGAATGAAGGCTCAATATTCGCCTTCCGCTTCAGCAGCTTTCTAGATGAGATGCATCTCTCTATGTACTGTCTATGATGCTAATTTCGAAAGGTTCTGGATGTTGCATGTGAAACTTGCTGTTGGTGCAGTTGTGTAATGGGGTAGCTGAGTGCTGAAGCTATATCATGTTGTACTCCGATGTATTTCAATTATGAAATCCTGCTTCCTTAATATGGAAATGGAATATATTATGTGCTTAATATGAATGCCAATTAGATTAGTAAATGGATTATTAATAATAGGCCAATTAGCCCACTAATTGGCCAATTAGCTTGCTAATTGGCCAATTAGCTTGCTAATTGGGTTTTCTTATTGCAAACGCTTAATGAGAAAACACCGTGGGCGATGACCTAAGGCAACGCACACAGTTTCTAGGAATAAACCATGTTGGATCAATGAACAATCACACACGACATTCTCTTCAAAACTGTTTGTGTTGCGCCACCTTGCGCAAACGTTTTCCTTGTAGTGACTGTGTCGGATGTATGTACGAACGGAAACGTTTAGTAGTGACTGACTGTGTGGGATGTACTTATGACCAGAAATGATTTTGCATGTGCAATTGTATATATTTTTAGTGCTCGCCGGTCGCACACACTACAAAAAAAGACACATCCGTGACATTTTGGGCCAAACGAAAAAAAATTCTGTCATACATATGACACTTCTATGATGATAATTGTGACAAAACCCGGTATCATCATAGATGTGGTGGGCTCCTACTTCTATGACAAAAAATCATGACAGAAAATGGGCTTTTCGTCCTGGGCGGGCCGGAGACGCAGCTGCATGACATTCTTTGGGGCGTCCATGACGGAAAAAACTGTGGTAGAAGCGAGGGCGAGGAAAATTTTGAGGAGTTCCCAGTTACGGTGGGAGGTCGGGGGCCGAGCGATGCGCGCTTCTCTCATACACATACACGCATGTGTGCGAGGCGTTGGCTCTAACTAAACCCGAGCGAGGCATTGGGCTCTAACTGAACTCGAGCGATTGCACTGTAGGCTACACGTTACTGAACCCGAGCGATCGATCGATGGCTGTTAACTGAATCCGATCGAGCGATTCCTTCGCTACTGCTGCTAACTGAAGCCGATCGATGCTGCCTCTGGATGAAGAGTGAGCATTGCGGGGGCGTTTGGATGAACAGTTCCCGGTGGGGGTGGATGAACAGGACCCCGTGTTGTTGCCTCTGGATGAACAGGACCCCGGTTGATCGAGCCAGTTGGGGCTGGATGAACAGGACCCCGTGGAGGGCTGGATGAACAGGACCACCCCGTGGAGGGCAGGATGAACAGTAGACGGTGGAGGGCAGGATGAACAGTAGCCCGTGGAGGGGTGGTTGAACAGGAGCCCATGGAGAGGGCTGGTTGAACAGTAGCCGGTGGAGTAGCGCGCGATGGAGGCTGGATGAACAGGAGCCCGTGGATGAACAGTCGTAGGTGGAGGCTAGAGGAGGTCGACGGTGGATGAACAGTAGCTCATGGAGGCTGGAGGGGGTCGATGGTGGAGATGAACAGTATCCCGTGGAGTCCCGTTTTGTGGTACGCCACAGCCCTCCCGATGAACAGGACCCCCGTTTCGACCGTGCGCTCGAACACAAGTCCGTTTCCTCCGTTTTGTGGTACGCCACAACCCTCCCGATGAACAGGACCCCCGTTTCGACCGTAGGAGGTCCGTTTCCTCCGTTTTGCGGTACGCTAGACCCCTCCCGATGAACAGGATCCCATTTCGAACGTGGTCGGTCGAACACAAGGCCGTTTCCTCCGTTCTGCGGTATGCCGGGCCTCGTTTCCATCGCATGTTCTGTCCAAGCCCTCCCGATGAACACAACGCATTCCGTTGCCTCCCCATGAACACGACGCATGCCGTTGCCTCCCCATGAACACGATGACGACGCTGTTTCTCCGTTCTGACCCAGTCATGTACACGAACCCCGGCCATACGTATGCGCGAGTAGGCGTTCCAGACCCCGCCCGTATGTACAAATACGTGGCCGTATTTTCTTTCTTGCACCCTGGCCGCTGTACATACATGTACATGCTACATGCGCGCCTCTACTACGACATGTGCGCGCCTCTACATCGACCAGTATATATGTACGTACACGTTCGCGACCAGAATGACAACGCTACGTACGCTTCGACCAGGTGGGTCCCGACTATCCGGCACTTCCTTGCATGCGAAGATGTAGCTGGTGGGTCCCAGCAGTCAGGGGAAAACATTTTTTTCGCGAAATACGGTGGACCATCTGGTGCGTCCCCGCTGTTAGGTGGAGGAATAATTATTTTGCGCGTAATAAGTAGGCACTTCCTTGCTGCGGCCATGGACCCAGCTGTCAGCGTCTCCACGCACAGTACTCTTCCGATGGAAGTCGGTCGTTGACCACATTGACCACGCCGCGTCGAGAGCACCACGGCGGTGGACGATGGCGAGCCTAGGAAGGGGACGACGCGGAGCCGGGGAAGACGCGACAGTGGAAGCCCGCGCGGAGAGGAGTACGAGGGTTCACTGGTTCGGCTGCGGTGTGAGGCTGTCGTCGCCGCAGGGCCTGGCCAGCGGTGGGAATAGTAGGGGGCGGTGAGGCCTCCGCGGCAGCACAGCCGGCCACGGGAGGCAGGAGCATGCGGCACGACCGGCGCTGCTTTGGGCGGCTGGAGCAAGAAGACCAGAGGTTGAAGAAGCACTACGGCCGTTGGATGGACATCGTACGGTCACTGGAGCTAGAATCGTTCATATTGACTAAGTTGACAAGGCCCTTCATCCCCGTCAACTTAGTAGGCCCACAAGTCAGCCTCCCACCAAGGTGGATCCCAGCTAGCCAGGGGAGTATTCATTTTTTTGTGCGTAATAAGGAGGCACTTCCGATGGGTCCGAGCTGACAGCGGGGGGGGCGTTTTTTTCATGAAATACGGTGGCCCGTCCGGTGGGTCCCAGCAGTCAGGGGGAAATGATTTTTTCGCAAAATACTGGTGGCCCGTCCGGTGGGTCCCCACTGTCAGGTGGAGGAATAATTATTTTGTGCGTAATAAGGAGGCACTTCCTTGTTGCGGCCGTGGACCCAGCTGTCAGCGTCTCCACGCACAGTACTCTTTCGATGGAAGTCGGACGTTGACCACATTGACCACGCCGCGCCGAGAGCACCACGGCGGTGGACGACGGCGAGGCATAGGAAGGGGATGATGCGGAGCCGGGGAAGACGCGGCAGTGGATGCCCACGCGGAGAGGAGTACGAGCGTTCACCGGTTCGGCTGCGGTGTGAGGCTGCCGTCGCTGCAGAATAACAGGGGGTGTGGGTGAGTAGAGGGATGCCCTGGCCAGCGGTGGGAGTAGTAGGGGGCGCTGAGGCCTGCGCGGTAGCATAGTCGGCCACGGGAGGCGGGAGTAGGCGGTCCCGCCGGTGCTGCTTTGGCGGCTGGAGCAAGAAGATCAGAGATTGAAGAAACACGACGGCCGTTGGATTGACATCCAACGGTTACGTCTGCTAGAATCGTTTGTTGACGTATATAATAACTAAAAAAATCTTGCGTACGCGTCAACTAAACAGGCCCACAAGTCAGACCACTCCCTCTTTTTTTAATAATTTATATATAGCTCATGGCAACTTCTTATGCAATTTATTGCAGTCATTTTTTTTGGTTGGCCAGGGCCAATTTCGCATATTTCTGTGGGTTCCAAACTATTTTTAATACCGAAATGTCCAGCCATATTTAAAGTACTTTGAAGATATATTTAAATTAGGTTAATGCCCAGTGAAATAGGAATCTGAATGTAATCAAATTCAGAAATTATGAAGTAATTGCCAATTTGTCATCTGTTTTTATATTTACAACCCATTTCATATTACTTTCAAGATTTGCAGGCGTCTTGAAAGAGTTGCAGCCCATCAGGGCGTAGAAAAATAAGTAGGCTTGGATTGGGTATTCTCCATAAAAAATAAACTGGGCTCATTTTCACAAAGAAAAAATAGCTGGGCTGGTCACATGGTGAACATAAAATATAAGCCTGGGCTAGACGGGCCACAGCCCAGTTCAAACCCTGCTCCGTCTCAACAATACCAAACAAAAAAAATACTGCTCGAGTAGCTATGTCCCAGGTGTCAGCCGATCTTGTGGTGTTCTCTTGTCTATTAACTATATACACTCACAATGTCGTGGGTCCCAGATGTCAGGAAAACACTAGGAGGAAGCATTTTATTTTTCCATACGCTGACGTGGTGGGCCCCTACTGTCATCCTCTCCACGTACTTCTGTCGATTCCTGTTGTTTGTTGACCATGTTGACAACGCGAGAGGGCGGTGCCGCGGCGAGCGCACCAAAGCGCGCGGAGGACGTCAGTGTTAACGATTTAGGAGACGGTGGGGCGGCGATGCGTGCACTGAGGCGTAGCCAGCCGTGGGAGGCGGAAGCAGGCGGCCTCGCCGGCGCTGGTTTGGTTTTGGTGGCTGGAGGAAGACAGGACTGAAGAAACACGACAGACTGTAAAAATAGCAGGAGTACTTAACAACCTTAACTGAAACCAGCAGGGGCACTTAACAACCAAAGCTGAAAGCAGTATGAGTACGTATACAGGTTCAACCGTACAAAGCACGCCTCAAACAGTGTTACTTTGCCTACAGTTAACCAAGGGTGAGGCCGCCAAGCCCCAGGACAAGGCCCAGCGCCACCCCGCGCATCAACAACCTTCTGAAAGCGGCTTCATCTCGTAATGTGGTCAATAAACAGGATATTCGCTTTAGAGCCATGGAAAAGCATGAACATAATCTTCTGCCCTATTCTCCAAGATGGACGGGCCTTCATTATTTGAGGCCACCCATGAATAAGTATCTTTTCACCTCCAAGGGCAATTGAGTAGGTCGACATAAACATCATGTTGTGACCAAGCGCAAGTCTGACCCGACCATGGTCAGGCATCTGTATAGGAACAATAGAACTCGGCAGTTCCTGTTTCAAGAAGATCACAACTGTAAAATTGTGTATAAGCAATAGTTTATGAACAACATATATAACAGAAAACAGCTCGTACCATAAGTTTCTTGACACAGTTGGACCTGTTCAACGAGTGCAGCAGTGGCACACATACCCCACGTGGCCTTCCACCATTGAAACGCCCCACAAGGACCTCAAGATGATCAATAAAGTGTAGGAACTTGTGGATGTCGATCCAGTCAACTTCAGTGCCATTAGTAACAGTCGAGTTATTATAGAGTAACAAACGAGCAGACTGCTTAACTCTGAAAATGCCTACATGTGCCACCAATTATAAGAAAATATTAGTTAGAAGTAGCATCTTCGTGAGAGATTCGTTGCTACTTCTAAAGTTAAATTGTGATTAGTTAGGCAGAATAGGTGGATTAAGAAGTAATCGAGGCAACAAGCAAGAACCAGATACAAAACTAACATGGATGAACAATTGGAACGATGTCGGGTTGGAAGATCGCAGTGAAGATGAGACCAGGTTCTGCTATTTTCATCAACATTCGTGCGCCAACTTTCAGTCCATAACACTTGAGAAAGTTTATCCAAGTTCGGCCATAAAAAAGCAGCGATCTTCTTGGTTCATGAACCCAACTCGGAACTTATATCCATGGCTTGTCTTCACTGTGACCATTAAACTAGTGTATTCAGTTATGGCAAGGCCGAGCATCTTGAGTACATGTGTTCTGGCAGAGCAAATAATACACTGCAGGAAAAATAATATGAGAACACAACATGTTCAAAAAAACCCCACCCTCCCGGATAGAAAAGAGGATTCTAGGAACATACTATGCGCGTTTCAAAATGATGTGTTAGGATGAGAAGGAACAAGTGTGGCATCTCGCCGAGGGCACAGAAACCTGTAGGGTACTCGCACTTTGGGCACTGCAAATGAAACACACTAGATTCAGTAGGAAGAAAAATGCATCAACGGCGGCGGCTGCCATCCTAGGATTACCTGCGACCAAGGGACTTGGGTTTATCGGGGATGGATGAAGAATTCGTACCTGGTTCTCCATGAGAAAACCCTATGCAATTGCCGAGAGGGGGTTTTCTCTGAACAAGCAGACGAGGGAGAAGGGGATTCAGGCCCAGTGAAATATTGCCGCTTCGTCCGTCCAGCTTACTGCTAAAGCTGGAAAGAGGGGTTGTGATTTGATGGCTCATTGGGCATTACTGCGGCGCTACGACCGGGGTGTGTCTACCGTGAAGTTGTGCACTCTAATTTGTGCATATGGCACGTGGACCCCGTTGCCGGTTGCCCCACATATCAGCGAAAGGAAGTAGAAAGACAGGAGTAACTAGTTACACATAAATATATTTTTTGACAGAGAGATACTCCCTGTCGGTGTCAAAACCGGCGGATCTCGGGTAGGGGGTCCTGAACTATGCATCTAGGATCGATGGTAGCAGGAGGCGGGGGACACGATGTTTTACCCAGGTTCGGGCCCTCTTGATGGAAGTAATACCCTATGTCCTGCTTGATTGATATTGATGATATGAGTATTACAAGAGTTGATCTACCACGAGATCGTAGAGGCTAAACCCTAGAAGCTAGCCTATGGTATGGTTGTATGTATCTCCTCTATCGACTAGCCTGGCCTCGGTTTATATAATGCATCGGAGGCTTAGGATAACAAGAGTCCTAGCTGAATATGTCGGTGGGGAGGAGTCCTTGTCTTGATCACCAAGTCTTGTGGAATCTTCCATTTATGCGGCAACTGTCCAAACTGGCCCATGAGTATACGGCCATGGGGGTCCTCGGCCCAATCTAACAGATCGGGAGATGACGTGGTGAGTACCCCCTAGTCCAGGACACTGTCAGTAGCCCCCTGAACCAGTCTTCAAGTTAGGGATGCTCCTCGATTCTTCCGAACTGTTCTTCATCTTCAGTTGTCGGTCTTGAAAACTGGTTCAACAAATCTTCTCATCTTCGATCTTGAGGATTGCCGAAATGCATTCGACGGGTTTACACGTCGGGTATCCGAGGAGCCCCTTCAAGTTTCCGGCCTTTATCAATGCCTTGTTATTTTTATGCCACACCTTGGGTTTCAAGTTGTTCCCGGGAGGCAGTGTCCTCTTGCGTCCGAGCTCCAACACCGGACTGCATTCGAGGTATCTTTTGCAGCCGAGCACCAACGCCGGACTGCTTTCCGAGCTCCAACGCCGGACTATGTCCAAACTCCAACGCCGGACTGTATCCGGGCTCCAACGCCGGAATATATCCGAGGTGTCATATCACCTTGGTTCAAAAAATTTGAAGGAGTTCAGCCGAGCTTAATGCTGGAAATGCCCTCTATGGAGCCAGCCACTAGCGCCCGAGCTTTATGCCAGACTGCTTCCGAGGTGGTGCACCACCCCGACTGTGGGCCGATTTTTTGTCAATATTTTTGATTGGTGCATTTTATTCTCTGCCGAGATATATAGCCAGTAGCCCTCAAGGTGTGTATTGGTTTAAAACCCGAGATGCACTTGAAGGATGACGTAAGACCGCTGATCCCAGTAGCCACTGAGACTTAGGTTGATTTGCAAAATCGGCCTGAGGATCAAGTCCTAGCTCGGCAGAATACTTTGGGACACAAAAAGCGGCATGCTCAGTCCTCGAGACTCAGGTTGGGTGCAGCCGACCAACCTGAGGATCAAAATCTCCTCGGCAACTGTATTGCACTTAAAATTTTCTGTATTGAACAGGCAATGCAGTAGCCCTCGAGACACTGGTCGGGTGGCAACACCAGATCAGGGGATCGATGTGCCCCTTTAATATGTTTAAATAATAAGCCCGAAGCCCAGTAGCCCCCGAGCCTTAATGCGGGCACGGGTGGCCGAATTAAGGATCGATATCCATAGTAAAATCACAAATTATGTGTAATGACTCTATGTATCCAAGTACTTTACATCATTAATGCTCGGATCCGCATTGTACAAAACTTTGTTGACCGACCATCGGCTTCCACCTCCTCAGCTAGTAGCCGAGGAGTGTTTGTCCTACTTTATAAAGCCTTTATGAGGGCAAAGATTTACGACAAACAAGGCAATTTGGCCATACGGTTTTATAAACAAAGGTACGTAGAGAGATACGTTATATTACTGTTTAACATAAGAAATGTCTTCCAAAGAAAATAGTCCCGCTATCGGTCCCTTTCTTTGGGTTGTCATGCTAAGCATGATCATGAAACCTCAGCTCTAATATAAGAGCAAAATATTGAGGATTTTAGTTTGGGAGGTTAATTACTTGCCCCCGGTAGTGTTCGGCGACAATCGAGGTCAAGCCGTAAACACTTCGGACAATGTTATGAATGGCCCGTCATTTAATACAGTCATCGGATAGCTGACCAGTTTACGCTTATTGTGACAGTCAATTTTCGGCTTTCTCCACTGAGGTGCTTAACCAAGTGAGCTGGAAGCACAATCGCAATGGTTCTCCCTTTGCACACCTAGCCGAACAGAGCAGAACGTAGGAGGCAAGCGCAGGAGCCGGGCAACCCAACTATTGACCGAAGACACAATTCGACACCGATGCATATATAACAATATCCGAGATTGTTTTTGCCGAATCTCTAAAGGTGTCCAGCGTTGCACTATGAGACTTGTGTTGAAAACACACAAATAGTTTAAAAGTGCCAGAAGCTTGAAGAACCAAAAAACGTCAGTAAAAACATGACGTCCGAACAAGATCAAGTGTTCGGTGCCAATCCAAAAATTGGAAGAGAAAGAAAAAATTGTGCTTCTGTCATGTTTTGACACCGACCAAGAAGAAAACACATTTACAGCTCATATATAAATTTTAAGAGCCCCCAAGTGACTTGGGTAAGAATTTTATGTCTAATGATTGTATGTACCGAAGTACTTATATCATATTTGTGTTCATCCGAACTTTAAATGCGTCTTAACCGACCGTCGGCTTCTCCCTCTTCGGCCAAGGGCCGAAAAGTGTCATGTACTCCGCCTGTCGAGAGCATCGACGGTGTTTCCGATGACCAGGGAATCAGTCCATAAGGCTGTAACAGACAAAGCGCGCTCAGGGAACTTATGCTATATTACTAACAAAGTGTAAGAAGCATCTTCGAAGAAAATATTACCCCCACCGATACCTTTCTTCGGCGCTCATTATTACTATGAGACTTGTGCAATAGATTTTTTGTACTCATGAGTTCCGTTGTGTGCCGACCATGATTGAAAACAATAAGAGCGCTAGCTTTTGGCTTCACCCAGTCTGAGGTCAGAGCTCTGAGGACCCGGTCGTGACAATCGCAGAGGTGCTCCCTTTACTCCCTAGCCGAACAATCGGGAACGTAGGGGTAAGCACAGGAGCCAGGCAACCCAGCTTGCAAATCGCTTAAGTCAATATGGTGCATATTGTGGCGTAATACACGAACAAGGAACGAAGTCGTACAAGTATAATCATATGCAAGAGGAAAAAGCTTCACGAAGGAAGCCCCCAAGTAAGCGGGGTATTTGAATTTGTGTGTCACAAACAAAGTTTTGACAAGGAGATTCTTTACAAGCAACTTTTTTTCAAAAAGTTATAATGCTCGGTAGAACCGAACACAAGTTAAGAATTTAAAACTTTGAGCATGAAGGCAACTTAGCTGGTTAATGTGTTTGGTATTGATGACGCGACCCGAGCTTGATGCGAGACAAGGTTCCATCCCCCAAGCCGGTCCCAAGGTGGCGGAGCAAAGAGCTCGGCACTCCGAAGTGGTGACATAGCACGGTTAATGCAGGTCGGTAGAGTGATGCCGAAGTCCCCGGCATGGGGTAATGAAATGCTGACGAAGCCCCTCGTCCAGCCGAGGTGATGTGGTATGTCAGTACGCCGAGTTGACGATACTGCCCAACCCGGATCATTTTCCTGTGCACAAAAAATAGTGCAAACCAGAGATATTAATAATAATGATAATAAAAAAATGTTGCATAATAAATAATAGGGTTTTTATCAGTTATGCCATCGGTTGTGTCCCATTACTTAGTATTGCCACTAGAAATTTCAACTGCTCAAAAATGCCATCGCTTCATTAGACACATGCTCAAAAATACCACTAAACACCATTATTGTGATCTCAAATCTCTTTTGCCATGTTATAATGACATAAATACCTATGAACCAACATGTCAGCTCTCCCTCTATCTCACTACAATAAAGTATGGGGCCCACTTGATCCCAACAGCGTTCTTATTTTCCTGTAAAATTATTCGCTTGGTTACTCTTGACAAGTGGGGCCACACATATCATTGTGAGATAGAGAGAACTGACATGTGGGTCTAGGCTTATTTTTGTCATAGAACATGGTCAACGGGTTTGGCGTAAAAATAACAATGTCTAATGGCATTTTTGAGCAAACATCTAACAGAACGATGGCATTTTTGAGATATCTAATGGCATTTTTGAGCAAGCATCTCACGGATTGATGGCATTTCTGAGTAGTTGTAACTTCTAATGGCAAAACTGAGTAGTGGGACACAACTAGTGGCATAAATGATAAAAACCCATAATAATTTATGCAAAGTGACTAATAAAAGAAATATGGCCTGGCGCCGAAGTCAATGTCGATGCAGGGCGTCGGCTTGACGTGGTAAAGGTGTGGCAAAGCCTGAATTCACAGGTCGGTCTGAGTTCCGGGTGCGGCGTTCACCGGAATATGTATGGAAACTGACTGAACCACCACGTGACCGTCGTTAGTGCGGATATCATTCGATAGACCTGTGTACAGATGATGGAACAAATCAGAGTAATAATTTCTTGGGAAAAATAAACCCAACAAGCAAAAATTCTTAGGATTAATAGCACCTGGTTTATTTGTTGTAGTATTTCGAAGAAAAGCGACTCCCAAAATCGGGAATCGATCTGCACACCCATTGCCTGATGGGCGATAAAGCGATGCCCTGGTGATGCTGGCAGAGGTTGGCTTGCCGAGGCGAAGCCCTCAGTCCAGCTAACATGATGAAGCTGGTCGGCTGGTGACGCCGAAGTCATCGAAGTATGTTGATGAAGAGATGATGAAGCCCCCGGTCTAGCCGAGGTGTTGGAGTGGCTCGCCGAAGAGATGCCGGAGTCTACCTGTCAGCCGATGTGTCAAAATAGGTCGGTGTGTTTGATGATGATTTGAAGAAGAGGCAGCATGGTGATGCCGACGCAGGTCAAGACTTGTGACGTGATCGACGCTGCTTGAAGCAGCTACCGCATGGCGATGCCGGTGTGCCCGCTCCGTGTAGTCCGTGGGGCAGCGATGTTGACGATGATTTATTCATCGTGATGTCTAACTCTTGTTCAGCTTGCCGAGATGATGATCGAAGGAGTTGAGCTTGGCTCAATAAAGCGGCGATGTGTCTAGCGCAGGTCGGCAGCCGTGAAGCAATACTACCGGACTGGTTTGACACCAGCGTGATGGTGAAGATTACCTCGGAGGAGGCTTAAAATTTTATGGGTACGTGTTTAAAAACAACGCACAATAACATAGAAGAAAATTCCTTAAAAAGGTTGTCCGATATCACGTTCATAAAGAAACATGAATCCTGGTCGGATCCGTATTCATGCAGAAAACAGATCTGAAAATCATTGTGCTCATTGAAGGTTTCCCGGAGTTTGAATGGTCGGATCGAGCTGAAATTGTGAGGGCTGCTAGATACAGGAATTCCTCAGTCGATCAACGGTTGGATCTTCCAAAGGACGTCCGAGCTAGATGTTGTATGCCACACTCCAAACTCGTCCAGATTCCCGTCCAGATTCGAAACGGCTCCGGTATATTATGGATTGCCAGAGATTCCTCCATCGGAACTCGATGAAATTTTGCATGGTTGTTGTAGACTCAATTCCGCACAATCCCATCGAAGCAATCGTCAAAGTGATACTCGAGGAGGTGGTGGCGGCAGGTACGAGTTTGTTGTTCAGAAAAATAGCACGGTCGCTCGAGGGCAATGTTGACATTGAGCCCCCGAGCTCCATGGATGATTCCTCCATGATCTTGATAGAGATCGGAGTTGATGTTTGATTAAGGCCCTCGTCCGAACATGGTGATCCGAACACGGGGTGCGGTTCTTGGTCGAACCAAGGTGACCAGTCGAGCTGGTGACGAAGATGCCGAAGTCGCGGTAGATCTGTAGGCGAGCCATCAATCCTTTGCCGATCACACAGCGGAACTCTCAATGAAAGCACCAATGTCGGTGTCAAAACCGGCGGATCTCGGGTAGGGGGTCCCGAACTATGCATCTAGGATCGATGATAACAGGAGGCGAGGGACACGATGTTTTACCCAGGTTCGGGCCCTCTTGATGGAGGTAATACTCTACGTCCTGCTTGATTGATATTGATGATATGAGTATTACAAGAGTTGATCTACCACGAGATCGTAGAGGCTAAACCCTAGAAGCTAGCCTATGGTATGATTGTATGTATCTCCTCTATCGACTAGCCTGGCCTCAGTTTATATAATGCACCGGAGGCCTTGGATAACAAGAGTCCTAGCCGAATACGCAGGTGGGGAGGAGTCCTTGTCTTGATCACCAAGTCTTGTGAAATCTTCCATGTATGCGGCAACTGTCCGAACTGGCCCATGAGTGTACGGCCATGGGGGTCCTCGGCCCAATCTAATAGATCGGGAGATGACGTGGTGAGTACCCCCTAGTTTAGGACACCGTCACTCCCTCTGTAAAGAAATATACAAATCTTTTATATCACAGGCTCACCTTGCCGAGAAATATACTCCCTCTGCAACGCACATGCATTATGGGGGTTCAGCTGAGAATATAATACTCGGATTCTTTTTAGGGATAAAAGTTTCTTTATTGAAGATTAACAGTCATAGGTATACAAATAATTTCGGGGATTCCTGTGAGCCAAAGATGACGTCCACAGGGCAAAGAAGTAGCAGCTTTTGCGAGCACATGCGCTCCAACATTACACTCGCGTTTTTCATGTATGATCTACATGGTTTGGAACATATTCTTCTTCATCTTGATCTCGTCCATAATAACTTTGCTGGGCCCCAAGTATGCCTCTCCGATATGCTTGACTGTTGCTGAACAATCGGTGCTAATCTAAACTTGTTGCGGGTTTAAGTCAAGAGCCAGAGATAGCCCCTCGCAACATGCCATTGCCTCTAGGATCTCTGGATCAGTAACACTTTCACACACCAGTGCCGATGCTCCAAGGAAGAAGCATGTATGATCCCGGCTCACAACTGCCAGGGCTCCCCATTCACCATTGCGAG
The DNA here is from genome assembly GCF_018294505.1 of Triticum aestivum. Taxonomy (NCBI): domain Eukaryota; kingdom Viridiplantae; phylum Streptophyta; class Magnoliopsida; order Poales; family Poaceae; genus Triticum; species Triticum aestivum. The sequence goes on from NC_057800.1 coordinate 432,335,510, forward strand.
ATAACGCAGCATCAACATTCATCTTCGCCCAACCCACAGCAGGAGGAGGACGCCACTTCTGCACTGAGCTAGTGCTTCTCGAAACCAGGTTCTGAACTTTGGGCCACAAGCCGACCCTGCATGTTTGGGGGCCAATGTGTTCTACCTCAGCGCTTTTCATATTGCAAGCGATCGGTACGGCACTGGTTTTAGATGCTGTCGCAAGGCGAATACACAAAATTGAATAAAGCACGGCAGGTGTTGGAATGAAATCGAATGACAGTTCCTAACCAGCAATCAGAGTTGTAATTCTATCAACGATATACCATGTGATAAATAATACTATCGTACTACTTATACACACAGGACACTTGTTTCACCATGCCAGATTATTACATCAAAATCTCTCGGAGGATAGATCAGTTAGGAAGTTGCGTGCTGTTACTGAAGAATTTCAAAATTGATTTGGACCAGCTCTCCTTGCCGAGAAAGTTCGATTTTGAAATCATCCCCTACCGCAAGATATGATTTAGATTTGAACCTTGACCATCCTTTAGCATCAATCATCATGCGACCATCCTTTGTACTTACGATATATTGAGCAGGTTCATTCACACCAAGGCTGCACATGGTAAGAGAAACTTGGCCGCGGTCGCCCGGATTGTTGAACGACTCCCTCGTTGCTCTAGGAATTCTCTGTTTGCAAACAAGAAGACATACCCAAACAGTTAGATCAACACAGTGAATCATGTGAAACAACATGGAAAGAAAAAAGAACGAAGCACTTGGGCGCCCAATGCTTACCAAGAAGGTGGACATGTCGGTTTTTGTAAGGACTTTGGTATATTAAGTGCGAACTGCAGCCCAGTCTGTTGCCGGTGCAACTGCACGGGCTGGAGCAGATGCAAGTGCAAGTGTTGGTGCAGGTGCCGAAGCCGCTGCTGCTGCCGGAGATGGTGCTCCTTGTAGAGCAGGTGCCGGTGTCGGAGCAGGTGCGGGTGTCGATGCCCGATCCTCCAGTAGATCAGATTGATCCGCTGACGCGGTCGGTGCCCAATCCTCAGCTGGATCAGACTGAGCTACTGCTGCTGTCAGTGCTAGAGCAACTGTCGGTGCTCGATCTGTGCGAGATAGCGGCGATCATGTCTGGTCTGCTATGATCAGCTTTTTAACTTGACTAGGGTCCGTGACCGTGATCCAGTTTTTTTCTTCATTTCTTTTAAACGCGAGAAGGACTAATTGTGGCGTTTTTGTTAAACCAAAATGCAGTTCATCATAGGGATTCAGCTTGTACTCAGACAATAGACTGATCCAATTTTTTCCAGTAATATAAGTGATGGACAGTGCCTTCGTTACTGACACGACATAAGAAGTGAAACCTGCAAACATAGCCATCGTAGAGCAAACCAAACGGTTTATTCTGTGATGAATGTCACATGGCAAAATCTGCATCATAAAATTGTAGGAAAAGAAAGAAAACATGACAATCAATAAGATTTAGACAGTAAATCAATAAGATTTACTTGATGTGACATGAGTGAATCCTTACCAGGAAATCACTATGTTGAAGTACTAAACAGAAGATTGATCATCCAACTACGCGTGGCATGCAGGGGCCCCGCCTACTCCCACAAGCAGGATAATCCAAAGGTCGTGACAAATCGTATGGACCAAACATCCATGGGGCTGGAAATCCTAGTGGGTGCGATAAACCCTACAATGCATATAGATATTGGAGTGTAACCATAATTGATAGACCGTCCTCACAAAAAATATGATATGGATACTTCAAAATATACAGACTGAATTGAGTGGACAGACATTAACATAGACCGTTCTCAGGACTGACCACACACCAAAAGCAGCAGTACTAATAAACAATACAGGGTTCACAAACACAAATCAAGTACTGAACAATAGTACTTACTACAGACAAGCAAAGTTGCACTAACTAAAATCTGCAGACTATTTTTTGCCACCGACCTACGGGATGAACCCCGCATAACTGACTAGGCCATGGACTTTGTGTGAGATGTCTACATGCACCATCACCATCTTGTCAACCTTGAAGAACCTAACAGAATGGTCTTTCCACTCATAAACATGATGATGAAGACAGGCCGCATCAGATTTGTTGGGAAGCTTTACAAGAACCACACCCTTCGCAATCGAAGGCACAGCCAGGAAATTGTTGTGGTCAAGTACAGCCTTGAGAACACGCCTGACAACAATGCTACAGGAAAACACTAGTTCAGGACACGTGGCGACAAGGACATAGCAGCTGGATAGTTCAGCAGTAGAACTCATCATCAGGTCTTCCAGTTCACACGACATGACTTTGAGAACTTCATCTCCACCGCGGACCTGGTTCTAATTCAAATAGAAACCATATTTTATTACTACCTCCATTCAGAAATATAAGATGATTTTCGATATTATACTCCATATATGACTACATATACGCATAGAAATGAGTGAACAAAGACACTAGAACATGTCTTCAAAGGCATGAGAGCAGAGGGATTACATGCAATATCCATAACACAAGTTACTGAGGCAAATATACCCTCTTAAAAGGTAGCATTGATGTTCATAAAGTACTCCCTCTGTCCCAAAATTCTTGTCTTAGATTTGTCTAGATACGGATGTATCAAGTCACATTTTAGTATTAGATACATCCATATCTAGACAAATCTAAGACAAGAAATTTGGGACAGAGGGAGTAGTTGAAAGTAATCTATAAGAAATCAGTGTCAACCTCTCGCATGTTTTGGTCAAAAGAGGAATTTAGAACCGTCATTTGGCACACAAAAATCACATGCAAGATCACCCATAAAGTTGTACTACTAGTACTAGTACTGCGTGTTAGATGAAAAAACACGATCAAGATCGAGAAAAAGATCGTCAAGAAGAGATATTACCTGGACATGCTTAATGAGGGATCCCAAAGAGGGGGGCTTGGACAGGGCGATGGCTTTGAGCTTGTCTGCGATAGTCTCGGCGGGGTGCTTGCGCTTCTTCGTACCATGAGCCTCGACGGTTTTGGCCGGAGCCATAGACATCACTTCGGCCGGTGCTCCAGCGTCCATCAAGAAACTGTCAAATAGAAATAAAAGAAAAGAAACCATAATCACAAACCCAAAAGAAGAAAAGAGGGGGAGTTATAGGATCAATCTCGGGGTTGCAAGACCGGGCCTTGGCCAGAATCAACACCATTGATGCGCTCACCTTTCCTTCTTTGGGAGAGAAGAACAATGGCAGAAGCAGGTCGGGGTTTTCTTGAAGAAATGAGGAACAAGATGAGGCAGAGGCGAGGGTTGGGTAGAGAGGAAGCTGAGAGAGAAGAGTGAAATGATGGTTGCTTCGTCCGTCCAACTTACTGCTGGAAAGGAGGGGGTTTTGTGATTTGATGGCTCATTGGGCATTACTGCGGCGCTTCGATCGGGGTAGTCTACCGTCACTCTACTACGGAGTAATTTAGTGCATGGCTAGTGGACCCCGATGCTGGCTGTCCCACACGTTGGCGAAAGTGAGTAATTTAGTGCATGGTTGGTGGAGGGTCCGCACGGTAGAGCATGTCCACTGTTTTTCAGAATAAAAAAATGATTACAGCAAGCGTTTCCACTCTTACGACGGAGGAGTGCGAAACATGGCAGCCACTTGAACATACATAGTGCTCCTACTACTAGGCATGTGCAGTGGTTCATACGTCAGTACTACACAATCTTGTTGCTAGTGTAGTAAGATATGACGATAACAAATGATGTTGTGCGCATGTCAACTACTCCTATATGTAACATAGTACCGCTTTTTCGACTATCTGGTCGAGAATGGACGGTGAGATCAATGTTAACAGAACTAGGTCCACAGCGCACGGAGAGTATGGTGCTACAGTACTCCACGAAACATGAACTATATGAAGCACTAATAGTGTTAGGCAAGGTGTATGAAGGGTGCACGGGATGGGAGCAAAAGTTTCCTTCTCGACCCACTTTTGGGTGTTTGGCAAAGTGCATGAAGGGTGCATGAGTCCACACTAGTAGGTTGACAAAAATACACGAAGAGGAAACAACTATATTGAGATGAGAATGCAACCAAACACACCCACACGCTTTGTGCTACAGTGACTGATCTGCACCGTCTGAGTTTGATCCAACGGTCATGTTGCGCTGAGACATGGACATGCCCATGAAGAGGGCGCATAAACACCACCGAAGTCCCTCTGCTTCTCGAGGCGCACGACATTGGTGATGCAACATGCTACCACCCGCAGAGCCCGCTCCCGGTCGACGGGAGTCAGCTCGTCAAAGATGGCGTCCAATGGCACGAATGGATTCCGGTGATGGAGCCCTGAAAGGATTCGCCCGGCAACGGCGACGGTAGCCCGCAACCCCTCCTTGTCCAGCTCAGCCCCCACCATCGCGCGGAGACGGCTCAGCTCCTCGGAGATATAGGTGAAGAAGGAGACCAAGTCAGGAAGCCGCAGCTCATTGAAGTCGACCGGGTGGTCGAACGGGTTTAGCCCGACGGCTGGCATCGTCCCACTGGCACGACGGTAGGCATCGCGCAGCCGCAACACGTGTGTGGCAACTTGGTTCACCAAGTGGCTGAGGCGATCCTGGACCTCGTCATGATCGGCCCGCTCGCGCTCCAGCCGGCTCCCCTGACGGCCTATCGTATCTCCCACTTTCTGCAGCAACGCCGCCGACGCTTCGAGCATCTTTGTGGTGGACGCCTGCCGCTTTTGAAGCTCCGTGAACTCCCGCACATAACGGAGGAGCATGGCACTCCTCTCCTCCTTGAGCTCACGGAGCTCCACGTCCTTGGCTTTGAGCTCCGCATCCTTGGCACGGAGCTCCTGTGTCAGGAGCCTCACCTCGGACTCTGTGATCTACTGTGCCGCCATGGCACCAGGTAGAAGCAATGGGGAGAGGAAGCAAAGTGGGCGAAATGGCTGAAAGGCAATGCAATCTACGGGAAGGCAGAGGGAGCGGGGAATCTTTTGGTTTTCACCACGGTAAAACACCAGTCGACGACTTCTCACATCAGGGAGCAGTGGGTACAGGCGGAGTCATCGTGACTAATTGTTGCCGCGCCTGCTCCCGTCAATCAAAAAATTAAAAATCCTATCGCGCCTGCTCCCGTCAATCAATAAATTAAAAATCCTGCCGCACCCAAACACTAGAGCAATGCTGCGGTGGATATTTAAATTTACCTGTCAGCAAGTAGATAAAAAGGGGGTGAAAAAACAAATGTGGCGGCGGCCTAGCTAATCGGTCGAACTAGCCCAACTAGCTAGCCACCGTGCTTCACTGATGTACTCGGCGGGAAAGATGGTCTTTCGTGAATTGACGACTCATTTACTTGCGTCGGTGCTATGACCGAGGAGGACCCAGAAAACGCGCGGTAGGGCGTCCCACATTAGGAAGAATATATGCGTGCACCACCCGGGAGGACCCCGAAACCGCGCGGTAGGGTGTGCCACGTCTCAACACGGAGGAAAAATGTGCGTGTAAAAATATACTGTATCAGACGTAGTACCTATGGTTCGACCTCGGGACCCAGCCAGTCGGTTGAAAACACCCCACTAGCCACACAGCTTCATCATGCAAACGTGGCACGGAGGATAGATGTGGTTAGCTCCGTCTCGACCAGCCACAACGTCTCTTGTTCTAGGTGATTCTTCTATTTTCCAAGTTTTTTTAGTTGTAATAACACCACGGCAAGCTAGCGCCGCTCTTCGTGTGTGCCCGTGCAAAGGTTAGATGATGGAGAGAAGAGAGATTGAGATCGCAGACCTGGGACCCACCAGTAAGTGAGATAATGGTCATGCACGTGTTGACAAGGCACTCCCTCTACTCTACTCAATGCAAGTACTGTATAAAATCAAGTTATGGGACAAAGCCAACAACCGTTCGTTTTTTCAAGCTATCGACTTGCACTTTGTAGTCCAGGTTGCCAGTTCGAAACTCGTCTTTCAGATTTGTTAGTTTTAGGTCCAAATTTGATTAATGACAAGTGGGACCCCCGTGTGTTGTTTCGATATTTCAGTGTAGGATGGTTTTTTTGAACAAACACTTTGCGCGGTTAGACAAGTGACGACACGAGTTACACGTTTTTTTGCAAGTGAACGAACAAAAATGACAGCGGCATAGAATATCACATCCACCCCGCAGCTTAGATACTATGGTGATACGAGTTTTTACACCGTTGGAAGTGAGATCCAATGGCTTGGGAGTATTCTTTGTAATTATCCGCAATTTCCAAACTCTCCAAAGGTTTTTTTGCAAATAAAACATTCAGGCCTCGTGTGTGCCGCTGCATCTTCGATCCAACGGCTCCCCGGTGCTCATATTAGGTGCTCCCCATAGCTTAATTACACTACTAGGGAAAAGCCTAGCAGCAGCGCGGGTTTTAGGCCTATCAGTAGCGCGGGGGCGATGCACTACTGATAAGGCGCTACAGCTAACGTATAGTAGTAGCGTGCCTCTGCCGGCGCTACTGCTAAATCGACTTAGTAGTGGCGACTTCGCGGAGGAGCGCTACTGGTAATTACTAGTAGCGCTTCTCCCAGCCCGCGCTACTACTGTTATTCCGTATTTTATTACTTTTTTATTTCATGTTGTATTCATACACCTCTATACAAGTTTTCATACAACAGCAATTTAGAGATTGTTTTTACATCATAATGAGTTATTACATCATTGGGTGAAAGAACCGTGGACTAGTTTCAAGTGGATGGACATCCACTTGAAACTAATCTGCGGTTCTTTCATGCAATGATATAATAAATATCATCATCATATCATTAACAACTTATCATCATAATACATCATTTTCATATAACACCTCCTCATGATCATCGTTTTGATCAATGAGACATCACATAGCAAGTTGGTCACTAGTCATAATCACAACTACTCCTCATCATCAACTCTAACACATTGTACCACATAATAAACCTATTGTACCTCATAGGAGCTACTACATTCTCTTAGGACCTACTATATTCTTTAAGGTAAAATAGCAAAAAACAAGATAGCCCCTGGCTCTCCATGATGGAGAATGCAGATTATCCTGTCTCCAATTCTTGCCTTTCGCTTAATGTTGCTTCCAAGAACCTCCTTACGAATGTCCAAACATTTTTTCCACTCTTTGATTAGCATGTGTTCACCGGTTTCAGAAATCCGATATGCACAGGTGAGATCTGTAGGATGACCTAGCTGTAGGTTCAGAACTTCAAGGGGACCATTGTAATACATCAGATGAGGCACACAATCCATCGGGATTTTCTATTGAAAAATATAGTAATAACTTCGTAGTTAGCAATGATGTACTAGTTTTACAAGTATGCAAAAGATGAACGGATGTCGAAATAGTAAAAAATCTTACTAGGGTATCTCCATAGAAGTTATCGTGGTTCAACATGTGCACTAGTGGCACGTATTCACCATAATTTGGAGGAGTTCAATAATAGGTATTGTAATTCTCAAAGAAAGTACAAAATGCGATCAGATGATTTTTCTCCTTATAAGTTAATTCGAAGCCATCAGTGTAGTGGGTTTTGTCTACCATCTTCTGCACATTCTTTGAAGATTCAAAATAAGCTCTCAATGGAAATAAGCTGTCAACTATTTTGAAATAAATAATATAAATTAGTTAATAACTATGTTTGAGAAACTCACATTGCGGTAGAATCGGAAGCGTATCAACAAGGACCCAAATGTCCATATTGTTTTGCTTGATGTCAGGATCACCAAGATCCATGGTGACAATCATACCCTCATAAAAACCATACATTTTGCAAAGTACTTACCAATTTTGGCAACCAAAATGGGTTACGCTCTGAGAATTGTACAGATTTACTTCAAAATTCATATCATGATGGGTCCTTAGGTGTATTTTCTTTGTTTGAAAATTTTCATGGTCTTCAAAACCCATCCTCTCCAAGACATAGTGTCTTGCATGGCATGGGATAAGCTAGTCGAATTATAAAAGATGAAAATTAGACGTTGAAATAGTTGAACTCGTGCTTAATTATGAAAAAAAACACTTGTCGTTGTTGCGTACCGTTTCAACATCGAAGGTCTCCTCGAGCTTAATGCTGAAGCGCCGATCTTCGTCCAGCTCAACGAACATGTCGCACATACCTCGATCGTCGTGGCACCAGCTGCACTCCCCCGGGAGACTGTTGTCATCCGAGTACGACATTTCCTACATTCATAATTCAAAGATTAAACTTGTACAATTAAATATATGTACTAAAAAACCTAAATTTGATCATTATTTTTCGAGAAAATCCAGGCCACTCGATATTTCCTACATATTCTAGCACAAGTCATGCCAGAATTCACGGAAAAATCCGGCATGACCTTTGCTAAAAAAAGGGCATATCGAGCGCCTGAAATTTGCCGGAACGGAAATTAATCAACACTCCGGCAAAACATAGGCCACTCGGAGGTGTAAACTGAACATGAACGGCCACTTGGGCAACAACATATCCTATTTGAGCAAATATGACATGTTCAACTAGTTTTATTAATTCAAATAGTTCTTACTAAATATAAACTTACTATAAATAGAAAAAAAACTAGTTCTTTCTAAAAGTAAAGTAGTTCAACTAGTTATATTAATTATCTTACTAAGAATACATTAGTTCTATTAATTGAACTAGTTCAACTAGTTTATTAATTTACTTACTAAAAATAAAATAGTTGCTTTAACTAAAAAAATAAACTAGTTCTATTAATTTTCGTACCAAAAATAAAATAGTTGTATTAACTCAACTAGTTCAATTAAGCACTTACTATGAATAAAAATAAACTAGTTTTTACTAAAAATAAACTAGTTCAACTAGTTATATTAATTTTCTTACTAATTCTATTAAACACTTACTAAAATTTAACCTTAACTAATTTGATGAATGCTAAAATTTAATCCTAACTAATTTGATGAACTTTAAAACTAATTCTACTTAACAAGTACTGTCATAATTAGCATCTAATTTGATGAAACCTAACTAATTAGATGAACTCTGAAATTTAACCCTAAGAACCCTAGCTAGGCAGAGGTAGGGGAGGAGGAGGGCATGCTCACCTCTGGCGTCGGCGGAGTTAGGGAGAGGGGCACGCGGCGTCGAGGTTGGGGATGGGGTTGGGGATGGGGTCGGGGCGGCGGGCGCACGGCGGAGGGCGCCGATGTAGGGGGGGTGTCGAGGTCGGGGTCGGGGGCGGCGTCGAGGTCGCGGTCGGGGGCCGGGGTGGTGTCGAAGGTGTGCGGAGAGCGAAGGGTTGCGCGCGACGGCCGACGATGATGCAGGGAGGCGACAGCGGAGGAGTAGGGATTTGGGGGAAGTGGCCGTGGGGAAGAACGAACTGCACGGTTAATTAAGTTAAAAGTAGCAGTAGCGCGTTCCAGGAAGTGCGCTGCTGCTACGGTAGCTATAGCGCGTTTCCTCACAAGCGCTACCGCTATTCCTTCTCTTTTTTATTTGCTTTCCATTTAATTTTATTTTCATTAGCAGTAGCGCCTTTGTCCGTAAACGCGCTGCTACAAAACAAGTAGCGGTAGCGCGGTTCCACGTAGATCGCTACTACTATGTGTAGCCTATCGGCTAAGCCGTGGGAATTTTAGTAGTAGCGCTTTTGTACTCGGGCGCGCTACTGCTATAATTGTATCTGCAGCGCGCTTTTAAATACCGCATTGCTGCTAATTAGCACCAGCATGCGTTTTTATCCCATGCTACTGCAAATGTTCTGTGTATAGGGTTTTCCCTAGTAGTGTTACCCGCTACGGTGATTGGAGTAGTTGTGGGCCGAATGCTACAAAAATATAATCTAAACTGACCGAAATAAATGCCTACACAAATTAATCCAAGGTTGGAGTGTCCCTCGCAATGTAAATAGCTCCGGCTTTGCGAGGGATGGAGAGGTAGTAGCTTCAACGCGTGGAAGATACGGTGTGAGAAAGCGAGGTCAATCGAGAGACATATAGATAGAGAGACAAAGTGAGTGTGGTCCGACATTCATTGAACAAATATATATGCTCTCGAGAGATATTATCCGATTGAGCTTTTTGGCAAGGGTGAGGGCTGTAAGATAGAGCTTGAGAGATGATCCAGTCATAGACGTGTAGATATATTTGTGCGTGGGAGGAAGCAAGGTCAACCAATCACATAGGGTCACTGTGCGATCGAAAGAGTGAGACGGGTTGGAGAGAGTGACCTAGATAGACGATGTGCGTGAGAGAGTATACAATGTGAAAAGGTCGAATTGGGCTCAAACATGGTGATATATCGTTTTTGTCCGAGAAAGAGCGAGGTCAATCGGGACATACGGAGAGAGAGAGAGAGAGAGAGAGATTGAGTAAGCGTGGCCCACCATGAGGTCGAAAGAGTGGTGGCGGCTTGGATGGACTGGCCTAGATAGACAATCTGCGTGAGAGAGTATAGAGTGTGTCGATCAAGGCCCGAACAGGGAGATATATCATTTGTGTGTGAAAGAAAACGAGGTTAAACGAGACTCAGATAAAGAGAGGGAGATTGAGCGAGTGTGGCCCGCCGTGCGGAAGAAAGAGTGAGATAGTCTCGAGGGAGTGACCTAGATATACAACGTGCATGCGTGCGCATGCACGAGAGGTTGGGGGGATAGATAGGCAATGCATGTATTTAGCGCGAGAGGGTGAGAGGGAGAGGGGGGAGAGAGAGAGAGAGCTCGGCATGGGGTGCAATGGCGGGTGTGTGAGGTAAATACAATTGGTAACAGAGTGGGAAAAGGGGGTTGTGTAGTTGAGAGACTTAGAGATCGAAACATGGAGAGAAAGAATGAATGTGTGTTGGAAACCGATAGCTTCCTAAGGTGGTTAGGAGAGGAAGATTGACCGATACAGGAAGTATGTAGCGTTTGTGCGGGGGAGCTAAAAACAACATTTGAATGTACATAGTACGAGACTTAATATTGATGTTTCAATTCGGTGTACATTGTAAGATTTGAACCGAGGACCGGGCATATGGGTAATTATTTCAAATTCGTGCCATACTAAGTTTCGAAAAGTTGACATTGACTCGGTTTGTTGTGCTATTTTGTAGGTCATATGTTTGAATCCATCCAAAAGTTTTCTCACTACCATGGTGTTCATCATATACATATGAATTTGTATTAAAAAGTTTATAGTGAAATGCGAAATCCACGTTAGAATTGGAGATCGCTACATGACACACACTCTAATTCAAATAACTAACTACGTGACACACACTCTAATTCAAATAACTAATTATGTGACACGCCCTCTAATCCACGTTAGCGTGGGTACCGTTTTGATTTTTTTTCAAATAACTCCTCATTAATTAATTTATAGTACTCCCTCTGTTCACTTTTATAAGACCTTGAAGACATTTCAGACAATGTGCAAAACAGTTCATTTTAAGTTGTCTGAAACGACTTACAAAAGTGAACGGATGAAGTATCTCATTTCGAATGACTAATTATTGCAAGGAAAACACGGGCATGGTAATACATACAGATTCGTTTGCAAATGAAAGAAGATTTGTTTGCATTCTCAAATGTAGGCGCACCAGGCAAACCAGGGTCGTGTCGGGGTGGACGCTGCTTCGGTGCCTTAAAGGCAACTTTCTTTGGGTCACTGACATGTGGGCCAGCCACCTGTTGGGCCCATATGTCATGGACACAAAGGCAGGTGCCTTAAAGCACCGAAGCATAGTCCTGTCGGGGTGGTCGCGTGTGTCGGACGGACGCGTAGCACCCAACCATCCTTTCACTGCTCTCTTAGCTTACACGCCTATGCAACTCTGACCTTAACTCTTATTTCTTCTGGAGATATCATCTGAAACAAGCAAATCCATATTTTAGCGAAGCATGACAGTGCTACGGGATCTAGTACACATCCTGCACACCCGTATAACCTTGTAAGTATCTGTCCTCCGGTACAACATCAAGGTCGATTCCTCTTATTTGATCAACCATTCGCCATGTCAAAAATGCAGAGGGGGTGCAAGGAGAACAAGGCCTGCACATCCAAGCAAGTGGTAACATGGACTTGTACATGGAACATCCCAAGCGCAAGCAGAGCTGCAGTGAGCCTGTACAACAATCTAGCGTAAGTCCCTGCATTTCATTTAATTCGTACTGGCATTCGTGTATGATTTGTGTGCAGTGGCTGATCCACGAATTCAAGTTACCAGGGGCGAACATTTAACTTAAAAAATACGAAGGCACTTGCACTCCGGAAATCAACATAACTTGAGAAATGTGAAGCTACATGCACTTTGAAAACCAGCTAATGATCCAAAGTAGTTCAGATTATAAACACTAAATGATGCAAGCACCAAAAAACACAAAATGCAACATGGTGTACAAGGACTACAAACATGGTCTGTACCTGCTTGAATTATTCGTTCTCTGGCTGAAAATATCGAAGTGTAATTGCACGTATAACCAGTGTGCAAACTGCATATCAATATATCTATCCTGCACAAGTATGCCAATAGTTTCAAACAACAGATTAGAAAAGTATTTATGCTATGTTGTCATGATACGGGGACTTTCTGGTAGATGGCCTCGACGTTTCCTCAATCTATGAAAATGCACTATAATTTGCTTGTCATCAATGCGTGCAAATCTCTGTCTCTCTCAACATAGTAGATCATCATTAGACACTAAATCCTTCAATGAGCTTGCAAAATGCTTGCATTATATCCCTCATTAGACACTATATGTTCGTCACCAGGAGCATGTAAAATGTTTGCATCAAATCCTTCATTAGCAGTCTGTTCATTAGACACTTCAGGCTCAAGAACAACATGAGCTTGTATGTTTGCACCGGAAACTTGATTAGATACATCAGATTCAGTCAGTTCAGTATTGATTGGGGGAGTTATAAAATAAGTAGAAATTGGTTTCATTTCCTCATAGATTCCCTACATACAAGCAGTTTTACAACACCGTCAGGTTTAACTATTGGCCAGAAATTGAAGAGTTGAATTAGGTATAATCAAGGATGTGATGTACCTGCTCGTTGCGCATGCTACTCTTGCAAGCTGCGACTGCCCGTTTGCGCAAGCTCGATGCCATGTCTGTGCTGCCGCCGCTGCCTCCCACACAGGCTACAGCCAGGGTTGGATCTTCATCTTCTTGTCCTTCCGTTCGCTTGAAACCCGGTGACCGCCCTCCAACGAGGGCGCGAGGAAGTGTTGTGTCGGTCTGTCCAGCGGCGGCTAGGTTAGGAGCGAACTAGACTAGAGGCTGGAGCGAATGAATTGGGATTTTTCCTGCTGTCGATCGATATGGGAGGAGCTCGTTTGGGCCGTGAGCCTGCTATAGGGCCTGCCTTGCACTTATGTTATTGGCCCATCCAAATTGAAACATTTTTCTTCATTTTTTACATTGCCTACTCGTGCGTTGGGACGAACAAAACTAGCATGGGCCAACCTGGACGACTCAAACTAGGTGCACACTTTCTAGCCACCTGAGGCGGCCGCCCATACCAGCCCATATGGTGGCGTCGCCCCTTTTTGCGTGTATGATTGGATAGTGAAAAATATTCCAGTGGCGCTTTTGATTTACCCACAGAATGGTTGAATTGCTTGTTTCTATGAACTGAGTTCGCCAATAATGTGAAGGATGCCAGTCTTTTCATCCTATTGTAGATTGCTTAGTTCTCGATATGCCAAAAGTAATCGCATGAAATATACAGTAAAAGCCAGTGTGATGTGTTTGGCTACAACTAGTCTGACTACACGTCCTCATATAACATATCAAGGACGCACCATCTTACCAGATTAACCATTCGACTTACCCATGCGGTGTGAGAAGAAAGAAGTATTGGAACTGCGTATCCAAGCAATTGATGCCAAGGACTCCTTCGTACAACCTTGTAAGTGAAAAAGAAGTTGCAGTGTGCCTATACAAAGAACTAGCATAAGTTCAGTTACCTGCTTCTCGGAATTTTAGTTAGCCACTTATTGCAAAATTGTTCAATTACGTTGCTTGGCTTAATTTAGTTTGCTACTAATTACATAATGGCATAGCCTGTTATACATATTGTAGACTGCACCTATCTATGTGTTTGATACTTACTGTTAAGAATTACCTGTTTGCCTTAACTTAAATATCTACTTGTTTGTTTAACTGCTTTGCTGCTGCAACAGCGGGTTACAATGATGTTAATAACTACTTTTCAGCATCCAATTGAAACTCTTTAATTCCTTGTTTGTTTAACTGGTTTGCTGTTATAACTCCCAGTTGAGATGTTTTGCTAACTTCAACTTTTCTGAATCCAATCGGAACTTTAATGGCAAAACAGGTTAGCCCAAGATCAAAGAGCGAGGTCCCCATGGACGTTGCATCATCCCACAGCAGCGGCACTGGCCCAATCGTGCATTATGAATTGCCAACTGCTGATGCTCTAGAGGCTAAACTAGTGGTAGAAAGAGATTCTGCTTCTACACTTAGAGATGAAGTTGACATGTTGAGGAAGCAAACAGCACAATCACAAGCAGTACTCAAGACAACCATTAAATATTTGGTGGATTTCAAAACGAAGCAAGTTGAGACTGACCAGATTGTTAAGGTCCTGAAGGAAAAAAGGAAATTAAATTCCTACTTGGTAAATCATAGGTGAAATGTTCTTTCCATAGTTGAATAACCTTTGTGTTGTCTGTTCATGTAATCAATCAAACCATCTGTTTTAGAGATCATGTAATAATTGTTTTTTTGTTTTTTTTGTTTGTAATTTTATTTGAGCACAAGTCTATATTAATTGATAAGACTCGGAGACATTTCATTTGGATTACTGTGCCAAACCTACAAATATGCCAATCGGGTTGAATGTGCATTCAGCAATAGTAGTATAGATGGACCATAAGTGGCACGCATCCGAAAGGGCCAAGATGCTGGCTAAAAAAAGGATGCTGTTGTAGCCAAAAAAAAGTACAACGGCCTGGCTTATGTATGTTAGTTGATATTATTGATCCATATACTCTATAAGTGTTTATATGTCTGTTAGTTCCGTACATTCTTGGTTGATTGACTCGGTATTTGGATCTTGATACATCGCTTGTGTACATATCTAAATGGGAGTACACATTATGCTGCGTGTGACATTTGAGTTGGACATGAAGTGTTCCAAATATCCGAATTCACCTTAAACTGGATTCTAGTTTCTGAATTTGAGTATCGGCATTTGTAAACCATATTCATTTATGACAGTGGAATACATCTTTGTCGTCCTTTTGAAGATATATAAAAACACATAGAATGATTTATAAAGATTCATATAGGAATACAAAATGGATTCGAATTTAGTTGCCAGGGTAAACATGGATGCTTATTGTCCCAAAATTCGAAAGAAACAGCAAAATGTCCACTCCCACATCGGCTGCCCGAAGCCAAGTGTTTGGGAGATGGAAATTACTGTCTACCCATTACACGGACAATCCATCGGCCTGATTTCCACTGCTCTAAATAGGGGTAGGTTAGTAACTTCAATTAGACGTGACACGACCGCCTTTGAGCCCATTCCGACACGGTGGGCATCAAACATGGGCGGCAAAACTCATTTGATCCAAGCTCGTCCGAAAGACCTCTGTTTCTCCCTCCATTCCCCATTCATACACGATGCGCGGCAAAACACCCTCTCCTCATCCGAAATAGATGTAGGCTAATATTTTAAATAGGGACAGATGTGTAACTTCCATCAGACGTGACACAACCGCCCTACCTGTCAGCCCCGTTCATACACCATGGGCGCCAACCGTGGGCGTCAAAACACCCTCTCCTCGCCTGAAATAGTTACCAGCAAATATTTGGGAGATGCGAGATTACCGTCCTATCCCCAACCGATGAGACGTCCAAATTTGAAACGGGGATAAGTTCGTAACATTCCCATATTTTAGACAGGCGCGTCCCAAAAACATGGTTCCCCGTACCTCTCCCTCCATTTTCCCATTCATACACTGTTCGCGCTAGAACACCCCATTCCCACACCAGCCTTCGTCCGCCACCCCATCCATCGCCGACGTTGTCCACCACATCCATTGCCACCGTCCTCCACCATGCCGGAGCGCCTACCAAGACCGCGTCGTCCACTACTAGAGATGGACGTTTCTCATCCATGGCGACGGACCAATAGCCTTGCATTGCGTCCTCTCGCTTCATCGGCGCAGTCATCCTCTTTGTCGGGGCCGCTCACACGACCTTCTCTTCCACCGCAATGGGACTTATCCCCCGATGCACCCGTCTACCATCGCAGATCTGCTTCAATGCCACCGACAGCCATCGCACCCCCGATGCCTACACGGCGCCGCAAGAGAGGTGGTACTTCATATCTCCTCAACTTTTTGATCTCAACCAGAAAATAGATCTTAACTTGGTTACTCTACTTTCTTTTCAGCTCTTAGAATTTAGTTCTTAGTTCGAAGCAAACAATGGATGCTAAATATCATTTCTCCGGTTTGCAGCTTCAAATCTGCCATGGCACAGCCATAATACGGTTTAATTGATCATGCTTAGGGTTTAATTGATCATGTTGGTTCCGTGGTGGTTTCTTTAATAGAAATCAGAGGCTCTTTTGCTAAAAAATATATGCTTAGAGTTTCCCCCTTTTATGATCACTATACGATCAGAATACATGCTTCGTGTCATAATAACACTGCTCCACCCATCAAGCTAAACAAGCTTAGTTGTTCAAATATGAATCTAGTATTATTAAAACAGAGTTGTTTAATTGGTCAGCTAAATGTTCCTAAATTAGTTTCAAAAATGCACGTTCGCCGCTCGGGTGTGTATCTCTGTGTGTGGTCTGGTCAGCACGGTCGGGGAGGTGAACTTTGCATATGCAGGGGTTTATAGGGAGACACTCTCCGAGTTGAAACCGCAATGCATTCCATAGATAATCTGACTACTTTTTGTGTTTTCATGAATCTCAGATTCTGAACAGCATCATAATGATTATGAGCTTGCGCGCATGAAAAGAATAAAGCAGAACAATGCCATGGCTGTTAAATTTGGCATTAAGGGACTGAAATCAAGTCTGGATGCAATGCAATGCAAACACTCTCCACCTACAGATTCATGCTCAGAATATGATCCTAACAGTGATTCTGAGCTAGAGGGAGACCTAAGTCAATGTAGCTCCCTAGTGGAGGAGTCAGAGGAAGATGCCCTATCTTATTCACCCATCAAGGTACTTGCTCTAACTTTCCAAGGTTACATTGCTCGCACATATCTTGCAACTGATGCTTTGCATTGCTTCTACTTTGTTGAACTTCCATTAGCTTAGTTTACACATCGTGTATGTGAATACGCCCTGCCTATCCATTTTCAGTACATATTCCATTTGTCATCATACCATATTTATCCATTCAAATGTTGTTCTTGTGTATCAGACGTTCAAAAGGAAGAGGGCGATTGCTGATCGTGGAGGAGCACAAGCAAAGTATTTTGAAAAGGTAGTGGCACCTGATAAATCAAATAGCCCATTAGGTGTAGTTGCAATATCACCTGACCCACAAAATACCCCAACTCTAGCAGACTCTAGCCCTACTACACTGGTCATTTCTAATGCCCCAACTCAGCAGACCCCAACTGCAGCAAACAGTATGATTATGCCAGTTGACATAGCACCAGCTGTACGATGCAAAACCCCCATTCCAGCAAAGAGTACACCAAATCCAGTTGCCAAATCCCTTTTCGAACCAGAGAGAGCCCCAATTGCAGCAAATAGGACCCTTGTTCCATTTCTTCCTAGTTTAGAAGATGAAGCTTATGTTGTTGTCAGGAACTTTGTGCACATCTTTCCTTCATGGAAAGATTATACCGCAGACATAGAACAATTTCCAGTCTTCCTCCGCAACTTACGCGTAAGTAATGTACTAATGTTATTCATGGTCATTACTGCATATGTTTCTGCTGACAGAAGACACAGGATTTCATTCTTTTAAATAGGCGAGGCGCAAACTGGATTGTGATGACGAGCAAGGGTTGGTTGCGCTTTTCAAGCACTCGTTGATGAAGTATGGTTCCTACCTGAGGCAAGCGCACTTCAATGGAAAGCCTCTGAACAAAATTTCTATAAAGTCTCCGGTGGTACATTTATCCGACGGTGACTGGAATAATCTTGTTACACATTGGTCTTGGCTGCAGTGTAAGGTACTATCTATGATATCACATCACAATTTGAACTACATTTCTGCATTTGCCTTAATGTCTCACTTGTACGAAAACTGTTAGCAGAAGAACATTCATTCTCAAGGGACCACAGAATCTCGCAACTATACTGCACACTGCATTCCTCTTGTGAGTACCTCTTGCCCTGTATGACCATACTTACTTTCATAGTTGTTTGATTATGTAGCATCACTGCACATGTTAGCCTCGTAATCGTCCATTTGGTGGACATTATAAGATCCGTATGGACTCTTACATAAATTTAGAATCAACCCAATGCTTTTGAAGAGG